>NW_009944076.1:20064-104183 GCF_000696875.1 Nestor notabilis
GGGGGGGAAAAGCCCAACTAATTGTGATGGGAAATGACACTCGGGAACAAATGTACCACGTTGCCATGGCAACTGGAATACTTGCACGGAACTTGGTGTTTTGAAAATATAAAAAGACTGTGCTTCAAGCGAGTCCAACCAACTTAATGCCTTTGTCAGGTGGCTGCACAGCGCCAAGTGTCTGGTGTTTATGTTTTATACCTGGCGTGTGAGTGGCTCCGGCACTTCTGAAATGGAAGTAGCTTCTGCTCGCAATCCAACAGAGGACTATTTGAGACTGAAGGTTTTGCTGGGTTGCCTGGTCTGGTATCGATCTGTTGGGGTTATGAAGTTCATCGGTTCTTGGTTGTCTTGGTTTCCACATCTGCATTTGATCTGTTGTTTCATTTGGTGTGCTTTCATGCCGCAGTGTCTGGGCTAAAGACAGCAGGTGATTTGTTCAAAAACATGAATCTTTTTCCTAGTCCCACCATAATCCAGTGCCTTTCCTTTGAGTCATAAGGTACGTGAATGGCTCTCAGGGGCCACAGCCTGCTCCATTTAGCTCTGTGAGCTGAACCAAACATGATTTTTCTCCATTGGGTGTTTTTCTCCATTGGGATTTTTCTCCGTTTTCTCCTAATTATAGTGAGGAAGAGGCATAACCAGCTTGAGGGTATTCCCGTGCCTGTTGGGCAGACTGTCTTTGAAAGCCCAAAGGTGAACCGAACTCCTGTGAGAGTCTGTAAGACTATACAGATCTCGAGTTCATCACCATTTTCTCTAGGAAGGCCTTTATTCTCATATGGCACATACTTGGTAAGACTCCCTGTGGCCTGGGAAGCTGGGAAGAGCAGAAGAAGAGAGGAAAACTGGATTTCAGTGATCTGTTGCTGTTACTCTTCCCTAGCTCAGGCAGCCAGCCCTCTGGCAAAAGCAGCGTGAGTAGGAGAATTGTTGTGAGGTGGAAAACAAACACTGGTCCAGTCCTGAGAAGATTAAATCCCAAACGGCTCATAGGAGGAGGTGTATTCTCAGTATTTAACTGAGGAATAATCTGGTGCCCTGACACCACATTTCATACCTCACTGGTGAACCCTTACTGAGAGCTGAGCACGGGGGAAGCTTTCTCTCAGCTGGGCAGAGCCAACCAATGCCTTTGGCAGAGTCAGGTCTCCTCTGTTGGCAAGAAAACACCCCAGCTGAGGACCCACGATGCTGTGGGTGCAGTGAGGCCACTGATGGACCCCCACCTGCAAGCCTGGGCTGGGTACATGCACAGAGCATCATGCCGTGAGGACTTCCCGCTCTAGGCTGGGCCACAGCTCAGAAATCATGTTCTACCATCATCTGTGAAGACCTTGTGTTTTCCCTCGTCCACTGGAGTGTATGCTTTTATTGTCCAATACACCCTTGCTTCATCTTCGTTAGCCTCCTCCCCATTGCCCTGGGTGGTCCAGCGTTGGCTGCTGTTGCTTGCAGGCTGTGTGGGAGTGACCTAATTTGGAGAGACTGTGGAAGGAGCATCGGGAAGCCCACAGGGGAGCAGGGATTTCTGTGCTCCTTGGCAGGAGCTCAAGCCACGTACCCAACCCCTGCAGCTCCTGGGCTCTCTTCCCTAGGTCACCTACTCCCCTGGTGATACATACTCCACATGTACATCTCATCCCAAACTGCTCGTCTCCAATTAGAGTATGAAGGAGACGGTTTACCCCAAGTGCTTTGGAGAGGGCGTCACTGTTCTTAACTTAATCACTTGGCGTTGCAAAGGTTTCTAGTCTCTCATTTCCCCTTGACAGTTTTATTATGGAAATATTTTTTACTCTGGGCTCTCTCCTTTGTGTTTCTGTATGGCGTTTACAATAGGGGCTCCTCAGTGCCTCTTCTCAAGCAGCTCAAATGAGACATTGGCTTTAGACAAAACACGCAGCTGGCTCTGAGGAGGCAAGCAGAGAGATGCAGTGACTGTTTCATAAGGACACACTCCGCTCAGCCCCAGCTCCCCAGCCTCCAGTCCCCCACCGGCCTTTTCTTCTCTTGGCCTCAACATCTGCAGCAGAATCAAGAGAAAGGACCAGTCCCGTGTCCGGTGCCAGATTCCTTTTTGTAGCAGTGCCCTCTCCGTGCTATTTGGGACCACAGGGCTATGAACTGTGTCCCTCAAAGGAGTGTCCTCTGCCAATTGGACACTAATTCCTGCTTCTTACCTACTTCTTGTGCAGAGCCATGCCAAAGCATGGAAAGGTATGGTACTTTCCAGGCAGAGAAGATGCGATCTGGAGAAGGGTGCAAGAAGAACTGGAAAGGACATGAAGTTACTTTAAATACTTACTTGAAATGGAGCCCTTGATCTGAACTTGTTTGATGTCCATGACAGTTTTCCTGGAGGTTAATCCCACAGTTGCATCATTTAGAAACTGTATAAAATCCATAATCTTCAGTACCTTTGGGATTGTTCCAGTTTACCGGAAGAGCACTCGCTTGTGCTCAAGCCTACAGCAATTCCATTCAGGAGCTTTATTTTGCCCCTGGAGGACTAGATACGTTTCTGAGACCCATACTTAATAGACATAGAGAGGTAGAAGCCTCTTCTCAATCTACAGAAGAAAAAAGGAAAAGTCTATTTCTGGCAAGCACCATTTACTGAAATTAAACTATTGCCCTGCCCACTGTATTTTGCTGGTTTACATGGAACAGGTCTATCTTTGTACATGTGTGGCACAAGGATATCACAGTTACCATAAGAAGGACAGGACATTGAAAGTAGATGGTGTGTACCCCAGCCTGCACCAGTTACCCTGCCCCAGTGGCTTTCAGGGAGTGGGATGTGTGTAGGGTGTTCAGATAAGGAGGGTAGGTCAGTTTCATGCTGCGTTAGTATTTTGCTGGGGGGTGCAGTTTGCATTAGTAGGGATGAGTAAAGCTGGATCGGTGGGAATGAAGCAGAAATGGTTTCCTAGAGAAGACTCAGTGGATCCATGGTGGTAGTTTTGCTAATAATTTATTGCTCAGAGTTGACTCAATCTGCCCAGAGGCGACCTGATCAGCAATGGCAGAATCTGCCTTGTATGACAGACCCTGGTGACGTGGATTTTGTGAAGATGGCCACATGCCATTACCTCTGACAGTTCCTCACTGTCTTTCTCTAAGAAAGGTTTCTGCAGGTGAGAAGCATTGTGTGACTATGTGATTGCCTGCAGTTCTGGTGCGCTGCTTGGGTTTTGCCGCTTCATACATGCAAGAATTTGTGAGTGTGCACTCATCTATAAGTTATAAATCACCATGCCCCTCAGCTGAAGGAAACTGTAGCTCCTTGTTCCCAAAGACCCCTGAGAACTGCCAGCTGAAAACACGACCAGCATAAATAACCAGGGACTTGCAATTTCCCACATCCCGATATAGGAAAATGTCTGATATTTCTCACCGTACTTTATTTATCTATTTTTTAAAAGGGGGGTCGTGGCTGGATGAGTCCCTGCTTTCTGGTCTCAACACCTCCCACAAACCTTCGTTTATAGTGTGTGTACAGATGTGCAGCCCCAGTTCTGGGGCTGGATGAATCCACTCCTGCTGCCCCTGGAGTGCTGAACTGAAGCAGTGGGAATTCATGATCAGGTTAGGGATGGAGGAGAGGGATGAGGGAGCTGAAGGTCAGACTGGATTTTGGCACCCGTGGGACAGAGGGGAAGGCGGTATTGCTGACAGTTCCAGAAAGAACGAGGAAGGGCAGATGAGAGATTAGGTGTTTGGTGCTAGTGGTTGCCGCAGATTATGCAGACAGAAACATGAGAAAGGTCATGGGGAACCTGCATCAAGGAGGAAGATCAGGGAAGGGACATTGCAGAGATGCCAGAGGAAAAGACAGTAGCTAAGGGCACAAGAGTGGGGTTGTTGTGGGCGGAAGCAGTGGAGACCCCAAAGAGGCTGCATGCTCACAGTAAACAGATGCCAGATGCTGGCCAGCTACATGCTTGACCAAGTTGGAAAAAGTGCCAGGAATCACCAAGATAACACACCGTGCCATTGAACAGCATGCTTTCTGCCTGGCCTCCTCTACACCAGAGGCACCTCTAGTGCTCAGACACAAGGACATTGGTAACCAGGATATGTGGGCTACTGCTGGCATTTGCTCTCCACCTAAAAGCTATCTGTTCTCCAGTAAGGCGTGCTGTGATATCCCTGAGGTAGCAGGACTAGGTACAGCCTATCTCCTTGCAACCAGGGCAGAGCCTTTCTTGGGCCGCAGGAGAGTGGAGGCTGCACTCCTGCTTCTTGTGTGCATCCCTGAGGACCTTTAGTTTGGCCCTGCACTGATCTGGGTTTCACATGTGACTGTTTCCTAACAGCCAGTGTGAGATTCAATGGTGAAATGGGTTATCCAGCAAGTGTTTCAACAGACGTCCCATCCCTAAAGAGAGGAGGGCCAGCACCTCCTCTTGGGACCGGTTTTCACCCAGCCCCGAGCCCAAAAGCACTATTGCTGTGCAGAGGCAGTGGCAGCATAGCTCCCATGTCCAGGGGAATGCGCAGAATGCAGCAGAAAGAGACACAAGCATGTTGATTAACACCTGAAATCAGAAAGGAGAAGGGAAGCATTATCTTCAAGTACTGAGGCTATCAGCATGGACCTGGAGTACTGCAGAGTGGAACAAGCAATGACAGGTATACTAAAATAAATGACTCTCAGAAAAAGGTCGGTCATACTTGATTTGCCAAAGGCAATTTGTGGTGAGCCTGCAGGCTGTGACATGCAGCAGTGACCACTTTCAGATGATTCGTTTTGAGGCCACTGTAAATCTATCGTCTTGGGAACCATTGCCCTGAGAGCCTTCAGGCAGTTACATCTAACCCCGAGGAGAGTGGATTTCAGCAGAAATGGGATGGAGGGAGCACAGACAAGGGTCTTTGAATTGTTGGTTGGCAAACCTGGTCAGCAAACTAAAAACAATAGGGTTTTTCTTTTCAAACCTTCATCTTCCAAACATTTTTTTTTTGTCATAGAGAAAAGAAAAATGTTGGGATTTCAGAAAGAAAAAAATCCTTTTTGATTTTCCATTTTCCATCAAAGCCAGGAATGAAAATAGGTGATGACATTCATCTCGGAAGGAAGAAAACACACCATCTCTAAACATGTTAAAGGAAAATTCAGATGGCTTTCCACAAGTGTTTTGGCAGGCCACGTCCCAGGTCTCTCTCAGTTTGCACAGAGGGTCATTCCATATGCACGTGCTTAGGACACCCTTTGGAAACAACATCCTCTCAGCAGTATCTTCTTGGGACAGACAGCCCAGATAACAGAACAGAACATTTCTTCTTCTTCTGAAAACAGCTCCCAGACAGTCTCTGGGCACTCTCAGTCTGGTTATGTGAGTGGCTTTTGAGTACAAGATGTGGTTTGGTCATTGCAAACTCACGTCGTTAAATAGATTTACGTTGGTGCTTCACTGGGAATGTTTACTCCTGCTTCCCTGAGTTCCAGCCATCAAAACAAATGGGTTTTGCTTAATGAAAAGCACTCTGCAGGAGCGCTCCCTTCGCTAGGAGATGGGGGTCAGAAAAGGAAGTATATGGGGGAAAAAAGAGACGTATTTCTTCTCTTTGAGCTGCAGATTTGTGGCAGAATCTCCCATTCTGCTAATTTGTCATACACGGAGTTGTTTGACTTCAGAATTAGAAATCCATAAAGCAAACTAATTCATTTTAAGCTTCCCACATGGATCTCAAAAAGAACAAGATATTCCTTTGTACTACAGCACAATTGGGAGCCTTCCATTATTTCATTAAGATGGTTTTTTGCCTGTCCCTATCCTTGTAGGGTGGGATACTAAGCTTCTTTCTTGCCTGAGCATGAGTCCCTGTTTCACGGTGGAGAACAAGTGCAGTTGAGAGGGATCAGGGCCTTTCGGGAAAAGGGTAGTGTTACCACATTGCAGAAACCCAGATTTAGAAGAGGGATGATTACCATCACAACTGACCCTGTAAATGAATGTTCTCAAATATAAATCTCAAAGACTTAAAAAGATGCTGGTATTGAATATTAAATGGAGTGAAACTGTCTAAAAATAATCGTTAATACTAATGCTGGTGTTGTAGCAGCCCCCAGACAATGATTCTCAGCCCTTTTCACTGGCGTACCGTATTTGCTCTGGCTTTAGGAACAACAGTGATCCTAGTCTCAGCATAACCATTTTCATGGAAGAGTGCTCTCTGGGATCCTGCGTCCTGAAGGCACGACAGCAGTTACAACTACATAAGCTGTTAAAGAGAGGCTGCCTTCACAGCAGTGAGCTGCAAGATGAAAAGTATACATGTAAGCAGACCCATACTTCTCCCTCTGTGCATCCAATGTGGTGATAGAAACAAGAATCATGATTTCCAGGTTAGGTTCATATGATTTGTATCAGTGGACATGGTGGTGCAAGCCCAAGATTGCGCTTCCCTTTGCCTCTTCCAGCTCAGAGTTCTGCATGCATAAGGAAGAGTACAGCATGCAGGGTAAATCTTGAGTAGTCTTGCCTCATGAGAACCCTTCCAAAAATCAGTGGTTACAGGAAGTCCTGAGCTGAGAGATGGTTCTGGGTGATTATGATTAATAACCACTGGAGAACCCAGGTACAGCTACTACAACACCTCAACGAGAAGTTTGACTCTGCAATAACGAGCATTTTTTTTGCCAAGATTCAGAGACTTGTTACTGCTGTCATTTTAACTACATTTTTATACTTGACAGTTTTCAGAACATTGAAAACTTATAGGAGAGTGAACTGGATGCAGTTCTGTGTGTGTCAGATTGTGAGCTGAATGTGGTGTTTCAATTTAGCCTCTTTACTAGCATGCTAGAGACAGAAATACTCCCAGCAGCCTTGTGATGAGGAAAGAAACCTCCCAGTCATAAAGGAAACAGAGAAAACAAATAACTCTGAACTCTGTTGTTATTGTTATTCGGTATTCACAAGATAAGAATATTTCCTATTCCTAAGAAATAACATGCAAAGTTATTTTCATAACATTTTTGCAGAGCATCTCAGTGCTGAACTCTATGACCAAAAAAGGGTTTCTTGGTGTTTCTGAACTGCTTTTCCCAAATCCAGGTAGCATATAGGATTTTTCAGTGATCTTAAGCACTTATTTGGCCAGTGAATTTATGGGATGTCAGTGTTCTGGAGCTAGTTGATACTCCTATAGCCTTGCGTGGTAGTGAGCTCACCCCTTCACACAAGCAGAGACTAAAGCTTTCACCTTATGAAAATGTTCCTAAAGCAATGGAAGAGGAAGAAGTTTAAAAAGCTTTTTAGAAAAGAGGTTTATGCAGGAGTGAAATGTTTCATGCAACAAATAATATTAGAAAAGTAAGCCAAACATTAGAAATTAACATAACAGAAAGAAAAGCAGAAATATTTAAAAATGCATCAATGTATCCTCATGGAGATGGCCTTTATACAACCTAGTGCCATTGGCTTTGCTTTCTACTCACCATTTAAGGAGCTCCTTGCACTATCTGTGCATCATTACAACATTGATGCTAGTACGCAATGAGTAATTGTGTTTGCTTTCAGTGAAAAGCTCCAGCCCCCCAGCTTGGTTTCTAAAGCCATGTTCTTGTAACCATTCTTGAGATGGTGCCTGATATTGTTCCACTTATTCATTAATAACATGTGTTGTGGCTTCTTCTGATGTAAACACTGGCCAGACTTTCACGAAGTTTTCAATAAACTTCTCTGCCACCATAGTCATTAACATGAAAAATTATCGATGACCCCTTTTGACAAACCATTAATGATGACATGCAATTTGGCTGATGAATCTCGAGTTTGCTGTAGATTTAGGCTGTGTTTGTGTCCATCTCAGTGGAGTCTGTCCCCTTCTTCTCCATGGTAACTGCTCTGCCTCTGACATCACTAGCCAAAATAGAGCATGGAGGTTATAAAATCCTGAGGGGGTGTGGGATGAGGAATGATGACAGGGACAGAATGCAAATAAAAGTCAATAAAGGAAACTTCCTTAACACTTAAGTCACCAGACAGTGTCCAGTGCAACAATCAGGCAAAGTGCATCTGAAATCTGAGATGAGGTTATCGGCATTTTGGAGCTAGAATTTTGAGTTATTGAGAGAACTTAGAAAGCAAAACCATTTGTGACTCCTTTTTGGACTGTGTCATGATGATCTCAATACATATGACACTGAGGGTAAAGAGTCCTATGTTAGGAGTCAAAAAAACTCCTGGACAACTAGGGAAGACAATGAGACAATAGCAGAAATCTCAGAGTCGGTGTACTAAAGCAGATGTCAGTCCTACTCAGTCTTCATCATGATCTTTATCTCTGATCTGGGACGCTGCTTTTCTAAAGCCCAGACCCCAGAAACCATGATCTAGATGACCATCTTAACTTCAATTTATATAAAACCAAACCAAACCAAACCAAACCAAATAGAGGTGTGGGGGGAGAACAGACTTTATATGTTAGGAGAGACAAATCTGATTAAAAAGACCAATATACCTTGGAACTTCAAAATTAGAAGGGAAAGTCAATGAACCCAAAGATTTCCAGCCATTAGCATTTCACAGTTAAAAGTGCAATTGGGAATTTCCTAGACCCCAGTTTAATGCTCTAGAGTCATCACTGCAGCAGTCTGGATGCCAGTGCAAGACAGGAGAGCTTAGAAGTTGTAATGAGGGGTGGGGGGAGACAGCAGGCATAGGGAAAGGTTGGGAGGATGGGAGGATGTTTAGGCTCATCTCTGTTCATTTGGACAAGGCAGTCAGTCTTAGGAGGGTTAAGTGTTTCTAGGGGAATGGAAACTCAGCTCCAGCCTTGTCAGAGCTCTGACGTGACAACACGTATAAAATAAACACAAGTGGAGCGTTAAGATAATGCACATACACCAGGTCTGTGCAATGTCGGGATCATTTTGGTTCACTTCACAAAGCTATTATCCCTTTCTGACTTGCATGGTTAGCCAATTTTAAACGTTCCGAGGACTGTTTCATTTAGGAGGGAAAAAAAAGCTAATAACAGAGCCCTGTATTTCTTTCCTGCAGCCCTGCTTTATTTACAAAGAAGGTACATGAAACCCTCTTTTCTTGGACAAAACAGGAATGAAACAGCAGGAAACAGTTTCTTTGTTCACAGTTCTGAGCCAGCATTTAGTCACAAAATCTTTTTCTCCATGTTCTTTCATTTCTGTGTTTTCCCTTTCTCAGTGCTAGCTTTTTATTTTCTTTCCCCATAAACCAGATGTATGTAGGGGGTTTGTTTATTTTTACTTTAATAAAATGTATTCTAGGAAATTTAGAAAGCAAGTTGTCACAATGAACAGCAGCAGGACCGCAATGTGAGTTCCTATGAATGTGCACCCAGTGTCCCTGTCTCTATTTCCACATAGAGCTCAAACTACACAGACAGTGATCATCTGGCTGATACCCATTTGCAGTTTGGCTGGCTTCACATCATACCAAACTGGAAAAATAACTTAAATGTACACTGGGCCCTTTTCCTCAGCAAGTTCCTAGCTTGGGTGTCTTCACTTGGTCATTGATTCTCATGCGACTTGTAAGAATTTATCGTTGTGACTTCCACTGTAGAAACTAGTGAGACTGATGGCCAGACAGAGTTGTCTCAAGTCTTTTTTATTTAGGATAGACAGATAACCCCCCTCCCCCCAACAAATAAATCCAGTGTTTTGTTGTTTTTGGGTTTTTTTATTTATTTCAATCAACTAAAGAAAGAATAATCAAGAAAAAAAAGAGAAATATGGGGAACAAACAAAAAATGTGTTTTAAGCCAACATGAGAGAAGAAAGAAGGGAACAATCAATTGGGGAGAAATAGAGATGAAGAACCAGAAGTAATCCACACATATAATTTAGGTAAAGGAATTTTATTCTTCTTATTTTATAAAATTAATTAAAGCTGCTTTGCAAATACTGGTGCAGTTAAATCACATTTCTCCATTGAAGTCAAACATGAAAGAGTAATAAAATTTAGTTATGCCATCTGTAGAAACAGCTGTCAAATGTCTGCTGTTTCTGTTTATTTTGGTGAATCTGAGAGAGCTTGGGTCATTTCATGTATGCACAGCATACATATAATTGTATTAAGAGGACAGCTGACATGATGTCCTTTCTTGAGCTGGTTTTAACCAGGTGCTTAGACATACATGTTCCAAAATGCTTTTAGCTTAAAGGACAGATATTACACTGTGGCTAGAGTCCCAGTGTTGAGTTTCAGGCTGGTGTCCAGTAGCGCCAAGGGCAGTGGTGTGCAACCACACAGGATGACACCTTCACTTGTTTCCAAGCCCAGGCAAGAAACTGGCGCAGAGCAAGAAGGGGAATGCAAGCGATTGTCACAGGGTGAAAGAAATGACAAAGAAATGCTGCCATCCCTCTCCAGGTCACTGTGATTTATCGGTGGGCACCTGCAAATCCACAGTGTTAAACTCTTCATTTCACCTTCTTCCCTATCTTGCACTTTTGCTGTGTCATGACATGTGGTCTGAGCTGTGCAATTGATCACCATGCTGCATGGTGATCCATGGGGTCACCGAAAGTTGCACCTAGCAAAGAGGAACAGTGCATAGAGATGTTTTTGAATCAGTGAGTGACAAGACACAGATAACAATAACCAGCCCAAAAGCCTAACCTATCCAACACTGCAACTGGGATCCAGCTAAAGGAGCAGAGAGGGTCTAGGGGTTCACTTCCAGGGGTGAGCAGGAAGGGTGGGTACTCTTAGGGCAGAGATGGAGCTCTTTTCTCCAGACTAATCAGAGAGCTCTGCGAAGTGAACAGAAAATGTTTGCTCTTTGGGTTCAGCTGTCCTGTTCCTCTTCTGTGTAAGGTTGAGACAAAGCTTTTTTGAGGACATTTGCTTGCATGGTAGCTCCTTGTTGCAGTTGCCTAGAGGCCTGACCAGCTTCACCACATCCCCATGTCCCTCAGGAGCCCCAGGAAAAGGAGCTTCCAACTGCTACCTGACATGGAGGTCTCTCCCTTGTCCTGGGCTAATCTACAGATCTGTCGAGTGACAAGTGTGGGTTTGTTCCAGCCATGTGACAATGAATAAACCCTGGCTGTGTGATTCAGATCATGCAGAGGCTGAATGATCTGAGTGAGGATGCAGGGGCTGCGCGTAGGAAGGAAGAAAGTGGAAGAACCTGCCAACGGGTGTCCTCTTCATCAGGCAGGGAGGCAGATGCTGATTAAAACACAATGTCTGGTTTCTCCAGTAGTGGCTTCTCTGCTTCATACTGTCTGTGCCCGCAGGTTTGTGATCTGCTTCAGGAGACACATAGTGATCCAGGTTCCACATTTGATACCAGTGTGCGCCAGGCATGTGCTGGTGAGAAAGATGGGGTGGATCTTGACTACCTCCTACAAGAACAGAAGATTTAAATACAAAAATGAAATGACAAAGAAGGCAGTGACATGATTTTAACTGTGGCATTTATGGATTCCCTGGTGATTCTTGGTAGCTGTACTCAGAAGTCCTCCATAGCAAGACACACTTCTGAGCATGGGGTGGAAATGTCGTCGCTGCCTGGTTGGGATGTGCACTCCTCCACTGCAGCTTCGTCATGGAGAAGGTGCTTTAGGAGGCAGAGGATTTCTGCCTGCTCATAGGCAGAGGATGTGATACGATAGCGTGGCTCACTGCCATTGGACACAAGTTGTAGCTATTACCACAGATAATTACAGGTGTTGGAAGTTTATCAGTGTGCTTTTCCCAGAACTGTGTATCTTAGCACATTTCAAAAGAAGTGAGCAACCCACAATGAGCATGCTAATTAGCAAGCGGTGCTGATGAGAGGCACCAAAGAGATGTTGGAGGAATAAATGCTGCAAGTTGTTCGCAAGATCAGGCATTGTGGCTCTCAGCCAAACTCAGATGCTTTCTGGGGTGACATTTCTAGCCTTTGAAGTCACATTGTCTTTTGACACCTTTGTGTGATGAAGATGAGCCCATGCTGCAATCCCTGATATGCAGAAAGGGATGCAGATGAGCTAGTGCAAATCAGTCCTGTGGCAGAGCTGAGCTGAGCTGAGCTGAGCACAGCCTGCAAACCCTACAGCAGACTTGGGGACAGGCTCAGTTTGAGCAAGAATGTCCTTGGAAAATCCAGGCCAGGCACATGGCCTGCACAGGAGGTCCCAGTTGAAAATGGGACTCATGGGAATGCCAGGAGGCTGCTAGGTCTGCTGCTGGATGAAGGAAATGGCACCTTGCTTCAGAAACAAATCACAAAGTCTTCTCTTGCACATTCCCATAAAATACACAGAAATTGTCCTTTTTCTTCTCCTTCTTCTTTTTCTGGGCTCTCTCCCAAGTGCTTTCTTAGAATTTCCATAAAAACTAACTGACAGAATAATGGAAACAGAATTAAAAAATACACTATCTCTTTTTTCTTGCTAGCCTCAGCTTTTTTTAAGGAGCGAATGTCACGATGGATGAATGGGGAAGAAAATTTCCATTTTAATTTTAAACTGTAACGGAGCGGGTCACTCCATTCTCTGAATGAGTCACCATGTGCTGAAAGCTGTTATCTCTGGACTGGGCTGCATTAAGAAGTGCGTTACACTGATTTCAAATCCCTTTACATTATAATTAAACTCTAGGTGTGCCTAGTGCGTGGATTTGCAGAGGCTACTGTTAGCCTGGTAAAGCCAATCTCTCTCTTGGAGCTGCCCCTGTAGCCAAAGGTGAAAGAAGTTGTTCAAAATTCCATTTAAAATAGTGGGAATCAAGGCCCTGACTAGGACTGGGTGAAAGAGGCTCCATCTTAGCGTGCTTCTTAGTGGGATAAGTAGAGGCGATTGTTAGGCTCAGACTGAAGGAGAAAGTTTTACGTATATTTTTCTCAACAAAAAAAAGTAAAAACATGAAAACCAGTGTTCAGATAATCCTGAAGCCTTTTTGCTCAGGCCAGGAGAAAATACTTCACTGTTATCTTGTGATTCTTCTGCAAATCTTATGTTTTTTTTTCTCTCTTCTCTTCTTTTTAAACAAAAATGCTAGTCAACTATTCGATCAAAACCCACTGTTTTGAAATTCAGAGGTTGCAATGGTGCTTGAAAGTCTGAAGTCACTCTGAAAAACTTTGATGAAACTTAGGCTTTTCCAAAATGGAACATCTCGTTTTTCACATGTCTAAGTGACATCGCACGGCATTTTCAAAATTCCTTCTTCTCATCACACTTTTTCTTTGCCAGCCAAAATTATTTGCTAATTTTGACCCAATTTTGCAAGTAGTTGAGTGTTTGTCAAAAAAATTTCCAGATGGTATAATTTGTGCTAGAGTGAGAGGCCGGAAGACATGGGCTGCAGCAACATGGGCTGTGTGAGGAAAGAATGGAAAGGCAGGGATGTGGATGCTGTGCAGGGGCACAGCTGCTAGGCATCCTGGCTACTGTTCTCATTAGGGATCCTTAAATTCAGCAAACAGGTCATCACAACATGGGCACCATTTGAGGAACAAGAAGTGAGAGGAAACCTGGAGTGCAAAGGCACCAGGAGAAGAACTGAGGGGAAACAGTGAGAGAGTTAATTGGAAAAAACAAAATAAACCATTAGTGTATTCTCTGGTGACAGTAAAACTGCACTAATTCATCACAGCTCAGTAAGGAACTGAATGCAATAAAACTGACTTAAAGCAATCTCAGATTCCATTAAGAGGGTTGCGCAGAGGGTTAAGCTCAGCCAGCTGAGCAATGTATCTTTGTCTGAGCTGGCCCAAAAGGGCATGGGAAGAGGGTAAGGTCCCAACTGCAGCTCAGGGATGCTTCACAGGTAGGGAGCAAAGCTGGCAGACAGACTTGTTGCTCATTAGCCCGCCAGACTGTGAGCTCTCTTGCTCACTTACAATAGGCTGAACTCTGCATCCCTATCCCTGCGCTGGCTGCAGAAGCCAAGCCCCCATCGCCCAGATGCACCCTGCAGGGGGCAATGAGAAGTGCTGTGTTCTCTGTATGGTGCCAGGTGAATGACAAACTAAAAGCCCCCAAATCCACCCCCACTTACATAACACCATGCTTCTCGAAGGTAAAGCTTCTGCATTCAGACACTGGCTGGGTTCCTTCACAGTCTGGCGCTGAGCTAGCATCAGATCCATGGCACGCAGCAGAGCAGAGTGGTGGGGGACAATAGGGTCTGCCTCTGCAGGCAGTAAAGGGAAACAGAAGCAGGAGCATGCTTACACATAAAGGTCAGAAAACCTAGGAAAGAGCTCCAGGAAATGGCATCTTAAAAACTGGCAGTCAGTTTTCCCCTCTTCGTTTTTTTTCTGTTATCCCATCCCTCTGTGCTGGCTTGGGATGGGACCGTCTGGTGGGGCTATGCAGCACTGAGATGTCACAGCAGTTAAAGCCAGGCAGATCCTCAGGGCCCATGGGAACATGTCCTCCCACCTATTATTTATGCATTGGGCTGGCTTCCATGGTAAGTGACTGTAGATCTGTTTCTATTCATGTCTGTGTCGTTCTGTGATATTTAAGTAGAAGACACATCCATGAGAAAAAGGATTCACCCACAGGGCCAGGGGAAACCCACAGCTTTAAGCGTTCCTCAAGGATACAGAAGATATCCAGTGATAAAGGAAGCCTGGCAGCTTCAGACTTGTGCAAGCAGTAGTGGAGGGAGGCAGGACAAATAATAGAGCCTGGTGATTAAAATGTGAAACTCATAATTGCCTCACTTTCCTTTGCTGCAGGCCAGGTATCCTATGTCTTGTGTGTAGGACATAATACTCTGGATCTTTCCTTTGCCACAGTCTCTGGACCAAAGGGAGCTGGACATCTTGGGTGTCTCCTGCTCCACAGTGCCTGGGTGGGAGAGGCACTGCAGTACCGCACTGCCGCAGGGAGTACACCAGCCTCCACGGCTGCTGCTTCCTGATGCAGGTCCTTCCCCATCTTCCCTGGCGTGCTGGGTATGTCTCTCATCACATAACGTGATCACTCAAGCATTACACAGGAGGATACTTGAGAGATCTGGGCAAGCAAGATAGGGCCTTCTTACAGAAAGGAGCGGGGGGAAACTGTACTCATCTCTCCAGGGTTAATTGGAGAGAGTTATTGCAAGCTCTAGTTTCTTCTCTGCATAGAGGAATAATGGGGTAGATTCTCAGCTGAAGTAAATCGGCATTGCTGCACAGCCAAATGAGCATCTCTTCACAGGCATAGCAAGTTGTTCTCATGCAGTCTTCTCTGCCAGTAAATCAAAAGCATCCTTCTCAGATCAACATTGGGATTAAAATCTTTAAATCTCTGATGGTGCCATTGCTCCAGCAGCGCTCTCTGGCTTTGGCTAAGTCCTAAATACTTTTCCTGTAGTTCCCTGTTTCTCACAGGCCACTTTTTATTTTATGGAAGCTTTTCCAATGAAAACAACTAAACAGGCAAACAGAGAGCTCTTGGGTATGCTCAGAATGGAAGAATGACTCCACAGTGAGGGCTACAGCTTGGCCACACCATGATCACAACTCTGCTGTAGGCTCCCCAGGCAAGTCTTGTAGTTTTTGAAGCAGCAGCTGGAAAATAGCAGCTGGAAGCACAAAAGCCCAGTTTTATGGTATGTTGGTACGTTTCAACACCTTCACTCAGTTTCCACCTCATCCTATGAGTATTTAAGTGCAGTTCTGCCCTGCTTGCAAGGTGCCTCACATGCCTCTCACAAGCCTCACCTGGAACACGGAGCCAGGCTGTGCAGAGGTTGAAGTGGGAGATGTACAAGGCTTGATCTCTTACAGATGAGGAAGCAGCGCTTGGCCAGATTTCTTGGTTTAGGGTGATCACAGAACACAATCACCTCAGTAGGAGAAGGGGTTGCCAACCTGACCTACAGTTTCTTGGAAATGGAGAACTGAAGAAGGATTAAATAGCACTGCAGTCTGTATTTACAAGCAGGGGATTCTAGGAAAACCAAAAAAAGTCTGATAGAAAGATTGAAACATGTCAAGGTTAAAATGAAGTATCTGAGCAATGGGTTTGTAAACCAAGTACAAAGATCTGGTGAGAAAGGTAGAAAAGTTTTAAATCTAAAAAAACAGTGCTGCAATCTAGGTTAGCTCATTCCTTAGTCTGATCCCTTTGTTTAACTTCAAAAGAGCACGTTTTGTCATGACAATAGCTGCAGACACACAAGACAACCACTGCTATGCAGTGGATCTGGGGTATTCCTTTTGCTGAAGGGAGAAGTCATATCCCCCTGTAGCCTTTCATGCACACTTCTGGTACACACTGGACTCCTTGGTTTGCTTATTTGACTTGCTAAGTTGACAGAAAATTAATTCAACCACAAAATAGAAACTGTGTGTCTGCTGCTAAGCTACTGAGCTGAACTGAGCTCTACCAGGGGAAGGATAAAGCCTTGCAAACGGTCTGGGTTTTGCTTCAGAAGAGGATGGGACAAGGGCACTAAGGAGCACAGGGACCTCTGGGACACATGGCATTGTGGGAAGATAAGTGATCAGAGGTCTAATGTACAAAAGCACATTGTACAAGGGGTTTGATTCCACCCAAACACATCTACCCAAAACCTTCTTGTATATGAAGGACATACATTCAAGGTCCCCTTTCCATCTTCTGCTGTCCTTCACGCATGCCTTCCCCCTCTGGCTACAGTGCACGGCTTCAGGCTATTCTGCCTGACTTGGTCATATCCCCTCTGGTAATATCCCCTGTCATCCTGGGATATTTCTGCCAATGCTGTTATCAGTGAGTATTAGGCCCTATTTTCAGTGGCAGACTGGAGGGATTTTTCTGTCAGCCCCAAACTGCCTGGTTGTTGTTGACTGAAGACCTTGACATTGTGCTTTCCATCCCTCTTATCCATGCATCTCCTTGACAGTCTCACTTTCCTCAGAGTAACAAAAAAATGCCTCTCCCTGACTTATTGTGTAGAGCCACTGGAGCTAAACTTCTCCAACAGAAATGGCCTTAGAGCAGTTTCACAAGCTTTTAAAATCCAAGGACCACCTTTCCATACTGAAAGGGCTCCAAGGACATCCTATGCTGTTTGTCACCATGGAGGTTTTCATTCACAATCCAACAACAATTAATCCATTAGTAATGCATCTGCTAGTTTTGTTTATTCCATCTGTGTGTATTTTCCAGCTCCTACACCAGGAGAATGGTGAGTGGGAGGCAGTTAGGAAAGAAGGGGGTTGCAGTAATTTTCCTGATCACAATCTGATGTTTCTCCAGTGCCATCTGAGGATACCATGCTATAAGGGATGTTTCTATTTTTCTCCTTACTGATCGCTACTATCTCCCCTACCCTCCTTCCCAATGGGACTGGGGCTCATTTGACCCTTCAGTATGCTGGTTTAGAGACAAAAAGAGGTGAAGAACTAGTAATTTTATTATTTCTGTGACATAGCTCTGTGGTGTGGGTAACTCTGGGGACAGAGGATCACCAATGTCAGGGCAAGGGAAGGGACAAGGGCACCTGTCTGGGGATGGTGCAGGACAAGCTTGCCAGAGGCAGGTGGCCACTGGATCCAAAACAGAACATATGAGACCATACTGGTCTAGTGGATGGAGAAGGCTGCCCAAGGAGCTTGATGCTGGCCTAGATGCTGAACTTCTAGTATTGTCCACTTGCCTAAACTTCCTGAGCCTCCCTGATGTGTTTATTCCTTTACTATAGGTATTCACTAAAAATAGTCATATTAAAACTGAAGTTTTGTCTTTAGAAAAGAGTAATAATCGAATCCTCAACAATGCGAGAAATTATAGGTTTAAGAGAACCCTCACAAAAAAGGACTGAAATTAAGGACTGCTAACTCTTCCCTTTGCCAGCCACTCATTCAAGCCCAGCCTTGGTCATTACTAACTGGAGTGGTTCCTGCCTGCTGGATTTTGCATTGTGCTACATAAAAAAGAGGTGCAATGGAGAGGACCCTTAACGCAATGGCCAGATGCCAACATCACAGCCTCCTGATACTGTTTTCAATGGAATTGAATGGATCAAATGGATTATGAACAGCACCTTTTTCAGTCGGTTTCCACATTTTCCTCCACATTCCTCTCCTGGTGGTGAGTAGTTTGCCTTACTGCTATCACAGCTGTAGCTTTTTTGTGGATAAGTGGAAGATTTCACTCTTCTGGGCTGCCAATTAGGTGGCTTTCACTACCAGCTAGAACTGGAGAGGTGATTAAAATAAAGTACAGCCTTTTGTCCTGCTCTTTGCAAAAGGAACTATCAGCCATTTCAGATGAGAATAGAGACAACTCCTACCTCTTGTAGTCGAAAAGATGGAATAGAGTAACTTTCAAAATGTTAGAAATATATAATGATTTATCACAATTCTTCTTTCCCATTTAAAGAAACAACTTGACTTTTTTGTATTACCCCTGGCATTTTACTTTAGCGTTTTGTTTTTTTCCAGCACCTCTGCTCACAGTATGTGCAAGTTACTGTCCCATTTTAGCCTAGCTCTTACTCACAAAATAGACATTTCTTTTCGTTACTTGGCGTAACTGTACAATTTTCTGTTCTCAGAAATGTAATGATATCTTTAATAGCAGACTGACATCCCGATATCAAAAGGTCTCTAAATTCTGATCAGACAACAACCCAGGCTACTCATCATTTATGGTCTTTTGCGAACAAAAAGAGCCTTCTCAAAGAGCAGCGGTCAGACTGCTCATGTCCTGGACAGATCCCAGACTGGCAAACTTCAGTTGCAGTTTGGGCTGGAATATTCTTTCACTCTCAACCCTAAAGCTTTCTGCAGGCTGTTAAACATATGCCACATTTCATACCAGATGTGAATTTCCCAAAGTAATTCAAGAGGACTAATCTAAAGCCTTTGAAGTAAATAGTAAGACCTGCTGTCGACTTTGGATCACATATGTATGGGCTATAAAGATATTTGCAAGTTCTTTGGGATAAGAAGACCACATAGATGCAGAACAGTAAATGCTTCTACAGGCCAGTAGAAGAGTCTGTGATTCATTTAAGATGGGAATCTGCCTGCTTTCTTCAAAAGGAGATATATTTCAGCCTAAATATGGATAGTAAATGTATTTTTCCATCATTAGACATTTTCAGAATGGTAAATATTCTTCTATTCCTGCACTGATACAAAATCTACTGGGGGAGGTCTCTCCAGTTTCAACAAAGGGAAAAAATACACAGCAAGGTGCTGAATGATGACTGTATTCCCCCAAGGAAGTTTCATCCCAGGAAAAAAAATCCTGTTTCAGTGAATGGTCATGACAACATTTTAAAAAATGCTCCTTTGGAAAATTCCTGATTGGAAATTTTGTTACAGACAGTTCTAAACAGAAGCTACTACTGAGAAGGAGATTTGGAGATCTTTGGTTCCTGCCAGGCATTGTTTCTCAGTTTGATTAAGCTCTTAATCTTGTGTTTCCTCTGTGGGTATCGAGCTCCAGGAAACCGCCTTATTCAGATGCCTATAGGGAAATAAGATTCAACTTCAAACAAGCAACAACCATGGCTCCATTTTTGATCATAATCTGGGGGGAAATGTATCATGAAGCACTGTGGCTCGATACCTCAAAAAATCAACTTTGGGAGTCAGAATTTAAGAGTCTGTCAGAGCTAATCACTTCAAATAATGCTGCAATAGAAGATTGGACTCACCACAAGAAGCAATTGCAGCAGGAGATAAAAAGATTACATGCTGAATGATCTGATGTGAATAGGAAAGATGCTATTCTTAAAGCCCTGAGCTCCCATGATGCAGTATTTCAGCTTTGGACTGAAATGGTAAAGCTAAGCTAGAATTGTGCACTGATAACGTCAGAGCAATCAACTGCTGGGATGGGAGGAGAATTCCTACTTCAAAACCATTTTTTTTGGTTGAATTGCAATTGTTAGTATTTGAAACAGCAGCAACTGGAGTCACTGAATCCAAGCCACATTGTGCTAGGCTTTATTCCATACATCATAATACACAGGCATTGCCCTGAGGACTGTAAATGTGTAAACAGACAAAACAGACATATGGTTGGAGGGAATACAGAGAATGAATGGTCTGCTTAACCCTTAATATCAAATCAGCATCAGAGCTAAAAATACAAGGCTGGGTCCTAGTGTGCTGCCCACTTCAGCCAAACATCTCCCAAAGCTGCCTCCCCCAAGGATTCACATTTTGCATAAATCTCAAAGGAATCTCGTCTTGATGAGACTTTGCCCAGGTGGAAATGGGGAAGGAAATGACAGCAGCTGTGATAAAATAAACCTCACAGCTTAATTACATGTTCTGCTTTCACCTCTAAAATGAAAAGCCTTTTGGAATGAAATATAGAAAGAACCATTCCTAAGGAAACAGGGACTGAGTCCAGATCTTCCTAGATAGGACACATTGTGGGCACCTTTTCAGGGAATTAAAAACTGCTCTGCAGATGCTCAGACATATGAAGAACAGTGGGTATCAGTTGCAGTGAAACTTGGGCTGGCAGGCTGCATTCAACC
This sequence comes from Nestor notabilis, assembly GCF_000696875.1. Classification (NCBI taxonomy): domain Eukaryota; kingdom Metazoa; phylum Chordata; class Aves; order Psittaciformes; family Psittacidae; genus Nestor; species Nestor notabilis. The sequence goes on from NW_009944076.1 coordinate 40,488, forward strand.
CCAGTCAAACCATGCTCAGGACAGGTGAATTCAACAGAGAGAGAGAGGAGTTTCTTGGGAAGATTGAGGAAATGCTGTCATATGAGAGCTGGCTGTTGAGTCTGGCTCCAGCTAAACACAGCAGGAGGAAAATACAAGTTTGGAAGAGCAGCTGTTAAAACTACAGGATGATGTTTAAAAGCAGCAAATGAGCAAAAGTTTTCCACAGATGCATTTAACCTTAGAGCAACCTTGGCTGATAGGACTAGTGAGGTAAAAACTGGTGGTGCTTTTAAAATGGAGCTAGGAAAGCTGGTGAACTGGATATTGCAATGTGCTTCCCTATGGAAAAGTGAATGGAGTAAATTGATCCTCCCAGGCCTTTGTTCCTCAGAAGTTAGTGCTGTTCTTCAAAAGATACTTTTCAATAAAAAAGCAATGTATTTTTTAAAATGCTCTGCTTTCCTCAGAAGCTTGGGAAGTCTCTTTCCTATTGCAACTCCATGAAATATTTTAGAAATATGGGAATATCTGACAACGTATTGGAGAGGCTCTTGTGGTCGCTGAATCATTTAGATTTATTTTTATTCAGCTGGACCTTTCACAGATTTAAGAATGATGCTTCTAAAACCTGAATCCTTTTGGTCAAAATAACCCAAGCTCCCCCTAAAATGCAGGCAACTGAAAGAACAACTATCCCCATACGAAAAGCAAGCCTTTCATATGAACTGCAGTTATCCTAGAGTTTGTAACAGACATATTTATAGTGATCTTTTGACCCCCTTCAAGATGATTCATTCTTCAAGAAATTTGAAGCCTGCCTTTAAAGGATACTTTCACTGGCACATACATCCATATCTGTTGCCTCTGGGAAGAAAAAGACATTATAATACATTGCGTTGGTATTGGTATGTTAATCACACATATGCGATGATTATTCTTGATAGTGCAGCATAACAATGTAATACAGCATTAAGGTAGAGGTCTGATTAAATGTCATTCAGCAAGGGTTGAGCCACTATATTTAGATGCTGACTAATTTGGGAGAGCACTTATCCATCTTCCTGAGGGATTTCTGCAGCTCCCCTTTCTGAGGAACCTGAAGACTTCACAACAACCTGGGAATTTTGTTCCCAGTGCTCCTGCAAGACTGGAAACTGCTTACCTCCCCTATCCCATACCAACCTCCAAGGGCTCCCTGCCTCTGCTTGCAGTGGTGTCTCACAGGTACCACCACTTCTCCTGGCTCTTCCAAGAGTGGAAAAGCCCCGGCTTCTTTGCCCTTACTCAAGATATCACCTGGACAGGGCTGAACTGAAGGACATGTCCCAAGAAAACCGCATCTCTGATGATGGAGATCTGATTTATCTGGTCCAGCATCACACAGATATACGCTTGCACCATATACCCTAAAATATTGGTTTGACTTAACTGAGCTTGATTCTTAGTTAATATATGGGCACAGTGTATGTAGGAGGGGAGGAGTAGAGATTTATGAGTAAGTGTAAATTCTCCCCTTCAAATTCTGCTTACAGTGCCCCGGAGTATATCTCCAGTCCGGGGTAGTGTTCATCTGCAAAGTAGCTCTAAGGAAGCATCCTTACTGAGGGGACACAGGGTCCCCACATCCACACTGCTGCTGAGACACAGTTGCTGGGAGGCAGATGAAAACACTGCTCACATCTAAGATATGGAGCCATGGTTGCAAAGCCCTCAGGGACAGCAGAAATCAACTCAGCAGTGACTTTCTCAGATTGAAAAAGCTCCATGTCTGGGACAGACCCAGGGACTTGTAGCCAAAGCCTCTTTAGGAGCCTGTGAACTGACTGCTGACTGTGCAGGCAGACCCACCAGTGGCAAAAGCTGGAGGAGGCAGCAAAGGGCTGGCAGAGAGGTTGGCAAGGAGAGGCTGTGAGAGTGAAGCTAGTCCAGGAGGGCCAGGAATCACCCATCATTCAACCCAGAGCTGTAGCAACATGAAGAGTCAAGACAATCAATCTTTCTAACTTACTCAGCTACATGAGAGAGGAACATTAAGCACTGCATCATAAGGCTGCTGTACTTGGAAAGGTATTTTGAGTCCGCAGTGTACTGAACCAGAGCATACAGAGCAAGGCTGGATGGGAGGTTACTGATTGATTCTTATGAAGACAACTAGCTCCTCAGCATAGCAAGGGAAGACCACACATAAAGATCATGAGCTATGCAACTTTTAGACTCCTTTAATCAGGCCTCAGGGATCCAGGTAATGAAGCACATCTGAATGTCTCTCCTACAGAGCACAAAGACAGCGTGGTACACCAAGGTTAGAGATGGCTGAGCCAGAGGACGCGGGAACTCAATCTCAATCCCTGCTTTGTAACAGGTGGACAACCAAATAACAGGATCATATTTGATTGCCCCTCTCAGAAATGTCAAGTCACCACTGCAAGGGCAGCTGGCTGAAATGAACGTGACCTTAAAATCACCACATTTAGCTGTGATTAAAGCTAGCAAGCAAGCAAGTTTAATTTATTATTGCTATTCATGTTTGGGGATTTTTGCATTTTTGCTTTTGGATTGCTTCTCTGTAAAAAGAAAAGTGGCTTCTTTCTGGCTATTTGACAGTCATATTTGCACCTAGCAACAACCTGAAGAATAAATAAGGTGTTTGGTTTTGCTAATCAAGAGAATAACACATGCTTAAGCTATTGGAACTGCCATTTACAATTCTCTAGTTATATTTATGAAATTCCTAATCTCTGTAAAGATCATTTTGGAGAAAGATTAGGTAACAGCCAAGAATCCAGAAAACTAACATTTAAACTGATGTTATATGCTAAGCCAAACAATATTACATGTGCTGGGTAGAAGTCACTTATCAAAATATTTTACGTTAAAACATATGGGTTTTTTCTCCAAAGAAAATGTGCTAATGGAAGTTATTTTCCTTTTGGAGTTCATCAGGATTGTAAGACTAGTAGATCTCAGACTAATTGTTAGTCCTGGCTTTAAAGAGAAAAGCAAACTTCCCTTTTTCAACGTGTACTCTATTCGTTAGCTTTGAGTGCGTTAACTATTGGACTGATATAAACTGGAAATGAAGGCAGCTGCCAAAGGGATCTCAGTTGTCAAAGCGATCCGCCACTTTGGTAAACTCTCACTCCTGGCAATTAGCCAGTGCAGCCAGTTTTTAAAACTTAAAGCAGTTCATCTCTCATGACAACTGTTATTTTTAAACCTCAGTCCTTCGCCTTTCGAATTCCCCAGAGGAAACAGGCCAGATCTTTAAGGCTAATAGCAGCCTCCGCAGCCTGTCCCATCTGTGTCCTCCTGCTCCCCACAAGCTGTGGAGGTGGCTGGCTAGGAAACAGCCAGGGACAGCTGGTACCTTTTGCATGGGGAGAAGGAAGGGGAAAGAGGCAGAAGATGCTACAGGCAGATGCTACAGGAAGGGAGGAGAGTTGCTTAGGCATCTAACTCCCCCCCCAAGTTAGATGCCTAAGCAACTCATTGGAAGAATTAGGGTTTGCAATTGCTTTCCTTGTAGACTAAGACAGTGCCTAAACTAGCCCAGTATGTGCCTGAAAAAATTGTTACGGCTATACCCCATCCTTCTCAGGTACTTTGTTGACTGAGTTCCTTGGCAAATACTGCAAAATATCAAGGTGCTCAAATACCACCGCAAGAAGCAGATAGGGACTGACTGCATTTTAAAGCATGTACGTAACCACGACTTATTTTTGTTCTGAAAGCAACTTCTGTTCTTCACATATGGGTGGTTTTGAATGAAGCCCCAAAATAACAACCTCCAGTTGGTTGGGAGTGAGAGTACAGAAGAATGAGCAAAGCTGTAAACAACCAAATTCTACAGGGAAATAAGTAGCAGTTAGGAAGTCCTAATCAAAGGCTATTTCATATCTTTATAGGCATTATTAGACTCCTAAAGGAGGAAGTTTGACTTGGAAACTCCTCATGCCTGCAGTTTCCTCTGGCAAGTAAGTCTTGGATGGAAGTTACGTGGTGTCTCACCACCAAGTCTCAGATGCTGGGGGAGCAGTGGTTAGCAGTTGCTGAGGACATCATCTCAAAAGCAGTTCCCACAGATTTGGAAGGTGCATAAACTGCTGCGGTTGCTGGGGAGAGTGCCCAGGGACCACCCCAAGGCTCACACCAGACAATCATTGCTCTGGGCCAGAGGAAGAGACAGAAAAGTGCGCTTGGCAGAAGGCAGCCATGGCTATGCTGTGAAGTTACCCACTCCAGAGAAAGCTCTCCATCCTCTGTACAGACAGAACAGTGTGAGTTATAGCTGTCTTGCTGAGAGCTGGCCACAGGAGACTGGCTGCATCTCCACTGCATAGCGCTTGGCCTTGACCCTTTTTCAAGCACCCATGTGCACCAAAGACATGTATTACTCCTCTTGTGTTTACTCTTCCCCCACACCCCTGCACTTTGGAGCCCGAAATTTTGAGGGCTGTGTTGCAGCCCACCAGTGGTTTTTATAGCTCCATGCTGGGTGCATATGTTGCATGCCTTGAAAAGTAGTATAAGGGATACAATACTGGCAGGCTGTACAGGGCTGAGGAAGCCAAGTTGGGTGCAGACTCCACCATGCTGCCTGAAGGGCAGAGCTAAATGTCATGGACACTCAGCTTTTGCCTCAGTAGCAGCTGGTTTATCCATTCAAAGAGAGGACAGGAGTGAGCTAATGTACGTGCAGTGTGGATGATCCCATGACCAGCACTCAAGAGAAAAGCTGGGAGCTAAGTTATTTGCAGTATAGATACGCTCTCTGATGTCCTGTCCTGTGGGGTAGAGAGCTGACCCAGAATCACACGAGCCCTGTCCTACAGCTGGTGTGTAGGACACACATAGAGCCAAAGCCACTCGCAATTCCCCTTTTCAGGTCTTGTAGTGTTTTGAAATGCCTCTTAATAGTAAAAACTGGGCTTTTTTAACCCTGCCTCTGATGTTGTCTTGGGTGCTGTCAGGACAGGGCTTCAGTCTGTTCCAAGCACAGGATGGCTATTAGCACTTACACCAGTGCAGACTGACTAAGTGAGCATCACTCTATCACCCAGGTGGTAACTGCAACATAATGCTGCCCTAGCCCATGATTTCCCCACTGTACTCTTCTCCCGGGTAAGCTGTATGCTAAAGTACCCTCTACACAAAGCCAATGTGCTGCACAGTGTTAGGGAGATGTTGAGTCCCACCATACACAGCTTTCTGAAATACGCCAGCACTAAGCAGAGCTATTCCATCCATCAGCCTCTGGTATTTATTTTCAACTGTCAGAAAACAAATCCAAGCCTGAAGGCTCCCAGGAAGATCCTGGATTTCGGATCCAGGCTTCGAACAGAAGGAGTAAAAGTCACAGGTATTTATATTCAGATGTACAGTTTTGTGCATGTGGAAAACATTTTAAGGAAGACAGAATTATCAAATACATAGCAGATCTTTACCTTTAATGTTCAACTCTACATCCATGTTCACATTCAGGCTGGCTAATATGTTTTGCAGCCATATGGAGGTGCCATATTTTAGTCCTGGAGTAAAAAATATGACATCAGTAAACTGCCATGTTTCAGTAAAAAAAAAAAAGTCTTGAAAGAATAGTCTGGTCTACAGTAAATAATACAGAGACAGCAAATTACATCCAACAGGCTTTATCAAGTAAGGAGGAGATGGAAACTGGGAAGAACTGCCAGATCCCCATGTCCTATTTAGGACTGGGCTTTTAGTGGCAGGTTTGAATCACTTCCAGATTATCCCTGAGCAAGTGTAAAGGCATCCTCTGAAATTGACTCCAACCAGTGTCTCCCATAGTTCCATGTATCCATATACCTTTTCCCACAAGTTTTTTGTTTAAACCTTCTCCTTTGAAGAATAGGGAATTGTACTTTTTGTGGATTGCCAGCTGTGCTGATGCACGGACGGTTCATGAGCCAGACTCTGACGGTGATGCCAGGCTGCTACCAAGGCTTAGGCTGTGGACATGGGTTATCCTGATGGAAACCACAGCAATCTTTCACCACTGAGCAGCTACTTACCCACAGTGTGTTGGGACACTTTGCAGGTTCAGATGAGGGCAGAATTAGCTTCTGGATGTTAACTGTGTTAGCTGGTCTGTAAGACCTGCATCCTGACTCTAACAGTAGAAAGGCAACCTCTTAATCTCTTTCAGTAAAGGTCTAGTATAAACTCTGAATTACAAGATTTAATATCTCGTCCAGGGTGGATTAACAGGCTCTGACTCTACCCTTTTCTTTTAACTCAGATGGGGATTTGCAGCTGTGTAAACGAAATGAGAATTGCATCTATATCTGTGCCAAGAAAATGTGCTAAATATACAAATAGGCTGAACTGAATATGATTTAATCTTCAAAGCAGACACATTTTGAAGGATCTGATTTCTTTTCCCTTCTAAAAGTCAAGCTTTTGCTGTGAGCCTGTATCTATAGAAAGTTACTGTTTGCGGGGACTCACTAGCCCTTCCTTTGGCTTAGGGAGTACCACAACCCACACTACCTAAGGTAAGGAGCAGCCTCTGTCTCAAGGTCCTAATAAAGAGTGGGGAAAGCTCAGAGGAGCTTGCTGGGCAATTTTATCCCCTATGTCTCTAAATATGTACCCAGGACTAGCAGCAGAGTTATAAACCAGATTGACCTGCTAAGGAAAGATACTTATCAGCAGATGTAATAAGGTTCCCTCGTGCTGGACATTATGGCAAAAAGTGAGGAAAAGGCATAAGCCTACACAGTGCTCATGAGGCATTGCACACCCAGTGGTAAAGTTACATCTGCCTGTTACCAGGCATTTATTTGTGGCTTGCTATCAAAATGGGAACCCACCTGGGCAGGATGAGAGGAGGAAATCCCTTCAGTGGGTGGCAGACTGCGAAGGGATGTTGCCATTTTGGAAATGGATCCATAATCAAAAGCTTTGCAAGACATTGTTCCTCTGATGAATCACACAGAGGGCGACTTGGATGAGGTCTGTGACGAGGATGCCTGTTTCCCTGCACTATGGCTCTTCACTTTTGAGAAACTGGAGAGGCCACAGCTCTGTCATCCATGTGCTTGTGGCCTTTGCAGAGACACGTCGGAGCTGGGCTTGGGGCTGTTCTGGCAGTGTTGGTGGCTTTGATTAAATCTATTTATTAAGGTGATGTCCCTTTAACCCTCAGAGTGCTGAGGGTTTCCTGTAAGCATGCAGATAGATGCATACGTAGGTGCGGCGCGGTGAGTAAGACTGAGAGGAGAGAAGCAGAGAACAATATATCCATACGTAGTAATAATGCACTCTGGGGAGGTGGGATGAGTGGGCATGAGGGGGCTGTCACCCTTCTACTAAAGCAAAAGGGGCACCCAGTCCACCTGAAGCATAGCATTTAGGGGAGTTTCTGTGTGTTTGCACAGGGACTGTTTCACGTCAGGCGTATGGTTTAATGAGAGGGACCTGCCTTCCCTTGCAATAGGCTGGGGCACTCGCCAGCTGAGCTGGGAAGGCTGCAAAGCCAGGGGAAGGCAGTCATTTATCATGGGGCTACCCAGACCCTGGCATGAGCAGAGGGTCCAGCTGGAGAGAGCAAATGTCGATTGCTTATGTTAAAGGGAAAAAAGAAAGCAAGAAAAGACGTGAAGGCTGCTTACTCTTGATAAAGCTTTTAGCTGCAAAATGTCACATTCTTCAAAACCTAATCAGCCAGTCATGCTCTAGGCTTTAACAGCTGTAACTCTAATTGGACCAAGAAAATTAGCTGATCTGCAGCACGAAAACACAAAACACACCAAAAAAAACCCCTAATTGAGTTTGCATAGAAGGAGGGTCTGCACTCCATGGGTGTTGATTGTCCCCACTTCGCTGACAGTATGGCCTCTCCAGAGCGCCCTAGATGACAGAGCTTACTCCAAACTCTGCCTCCAAAATGCTTGAGCTCCTAAGGTGCAGCAACCACACCAAGTCCCCCTGTGAAGAAAGGCAATTTTAATTACTGCTATCAATCAGCCTGTGAGCAGCAGCAGCCACAGAACAACCAGCTCACCCAGATTAAGCGGCTGGAGGAGCGTGAGCCCTGCCTCACCAAGGGAGGCAAGTGTTGATTGACATCTTCCCACCCTCACTGCACTGCTGTCTCCTTCCTTGGGAGATGACATGCTCCGCTTTGTCCACATCTGACAGCATCATGCATCATCTCTCAGCCTCCTGCAATATTCACCCAGTGACACCAACAAGGATAACTCCAGACCGCAGGACAGGGAGGGAGCTGCCCAGGGTCAGGTTTTGGAAGCAAAGAAAATTCTTCCAAGAGACAGTGAGATGGGCAGCTCCCAATTTTAAGTTGAGCTTTCCTTATTTATTTATCTGCACTGCCTCCCAGCCACCTCCGTAATGGCAGACTAGACATGGATTTCTGCTTGCCAAGAGTTCCCTGCAGTGCTGTGCCTGAAGGCTGCCTGCCCTGGGGGGACTCTGGGGCTCTTGTCACAGGGCTGTTCACGGGAAGCAGAGCTGTGCATGCTGCTTGGATTATTTAGGGGTAAGAAAGGCTGGTGGTCATTGTGATGGTGTGTTCTTGCAGAGATGGAAGAGGATCTGAGGTGGTAGCTTCTTGACAGAAGGGGACTGCTCCCTACAGGGCACTTCCCAGTGTCTGAGCCAGTCGAGTTATACAAACAACAAAAAGCAACACAGCTTTCACCACTTCCCCTGGAGATTAGTCCAAAGCCAGCCATATCCCAGCATTCAGAGGCTCGCATGGCATCAGAATAAATGTTCTGCTCCTTGGCTCATGCCAAACAGTTCTCTCTTTTCCTTGATGTCTACATCCTTGGGGTGCTTGTGGACTACAGTTATATCCCATACTAATCTCTCTGTGTAAGGCATCTCCCATGTGCAAAGGTCTTACCACTTGCAAAGGGATAGTTATACAGCTACTCTCTCTTTCAACCAAAGGGTACTTTTCATTAGGCAAATGAATTGTTACTGTAATGCAGTTGGGGATTTTTGACATAGTCCCGTGCGTTTACCAAGAAGGTATTAAATCTTGCTTCTGTGCACACAGCAAGCACCAAATGTGTAGGGAGAGCTGCTTTCCTCTTGGGTACTAACATCTTTTAAAGTGCGTATAGCATAAAAGCCTCTTTCTCCAGGCTCTCTTCAGGGCTATTCTCCCATGCATTTCCTTTTCCAAATGTTGCTGCCTGTTTTTTGCAGGCACCCAGACCTCCACAGAACAGTCACAGGCAAAAGCCTTTCATCTGCCTTTAATTTGGGCAGAAAAAACTATCTATATTTGAGGTAGCAGATGCTCTTGATTTAGTTACTTCACAAAGGAGCTTATCTACTGTCTTGTAGGAAAGGCTTTATGGGTATCTCATACATAAAGCTGCATAATTCCTTGATTTGCTGAGGTATCACAAAGATCATCATTGTATCAACATGAGCATATAAAAAGGCCAGAGAGGAGTAAAATGCATTGTTCCAGGGTCCATGGGAGAACACCATTGCCATCCCCCCTCTCATCCTTCCCTTTTTCAATGAGTAGCCCCAGCAGAACTTTGCATTCTCAACTCTTGAACTGTCAGGGATGTGATAGTTTGGGTTTAGTCCAAGCTCTAAGTAAGGCAAACAACAATGTCAAAAGCAGGTTTCTCCCTTTACAGATTTCTGTGGTGGATTCTGGCAGGCTGTGACTGAGAGGACAGGCCCTCTGGGAGAAAAGGGTGATCTAAACTGGACTCCAGTCAAGGAATCACAGGACACTCCACCATTCCCCAGGATCTTTCAGGTGAAGGACCACACTCAAGCCCATTAGCCCAAAAGATGGCTGGTCAGAGTCACGTAAACAGTAGCTATTGCCTTTCAAGGCTGTGACAGAAAGCAATGCAGACTGAACTGCTCATGTTTAGTTTTCTGGCTGACATACATGGCCCCTGTAGCCAAGATCAATTTGCTGCCCGCTGTGTCTCTCAAGCGTCTCTTCAGCCACTGTTGCTTTGTGTTTCTCCCTCCCAGGGAGCATCTGTGCTTTTTGCTGCTTTAAACAGTTAGCATTTTACACAACTTGCTCTTACTGTCTTCTCTACATATGTCTTCTCTCTTTAGGCTTCTATCAACCATGGCTGATGCTTTTGAAGCTGGGCTGACGTGCATATCTCAGGATTACTTGTAGCCGCAGGCTTGGTTTCAGAAATGAAGTGCTTTGCTGGGGTCCTTCCTGGGAACTGGAGAAGAGCCAAGCGTGTCCACTATCCATCTCCCTGGAGTTTCATAATAATATCCATCTGTTCTTTAGCTTGCTTATGAGAAAGGATTGTGGGGTTACAGTGGTACCAATTAGCACATCTTGTTGAGACTGTGTTTAAAAATATTTGCTGCCCATCTGCATGGAAAGAAAAATCCCTTTCTGTTAACAAGGTTGTTTTCCTTCTGATGCTTGCTGTCTGCAGTGCCCGACTTGCTACGATGAGTGTTGGGAAAAGGGGGGGCTTTACAGCAAGTGGACCAGTGCCTAGCTTTGAATGGGACTGGCCAGAGTCAGTGCTGGAGAATGAGAGGAAAGTTTTGGGTGCAGGAAATTGTGGAAGAGCATGAAGAAGGGAAAGTATTTGTAATGGTCTCCCACCCTCAAATCCCACTGGAGACACAGCCTACAATGGTAGGGTGCTACCCTTGGGGTGCACTAACAAGACTCTGCTAAATGCATGTTCACATGTATCTTGCTGGCCAAAGAGGGACCATTAAGGGTGGTTTTGCAGAGCACAAGCACTGCACTGACCACAGATCGGGATGTGCATGTCTTACAGAGGTCCTTAAAGGTCTCACGGCAAGAGTGCCACGCATTCACCACAGCCACTGGCTCCAACTCCATCATGCTCGGGTGCTGTATCCATGATCATCTTTTTCTCTCTCTGACAATGGCAGACAACATAAAGCAGCAGAGATGTGAAAGAATTTGGCTGTCCTCTCGTTTGGGCGTGACTTTGGTCATCAGGCTAAATTCCAGAAAATGGCTGGCATGGAGTGCTCGTAAATCCCTGTGTGAGCACAGAGATTGAGGGGGCAGCCGCTGGGGAGGAGAACAATGAGCAGCTCTCCACAGTCCCTCTGCTGTCCCCAGCAAGGAGACCCCTCCAAGAGCCACGCAGCCCATTCTTAAATTTATCCCCTGTTGACTTCCTTCTCAGAGCTGGCACTTTCCTCCTGCAGCAAAGTGCTGTGAAAGGCGCTTGCTATGTCTCCCACAACTCCCTCCAACACCACCAATTTGGCTTCCTACTCATGTCTCTATGCTGGGTTTAGGCTTGCTGCTGGTGCCATGGTGAGGAGAAATGCAAAGCAGCCGTGGCTATAGAGATACTTGAGAGAAATAACAGCAGCAAATCATGCTTGGCTGTCGGTCCACGTGTGCTGGCCAGAAAACTACATGTAAGCTTGGCCTATGTTATTCACTGGTCTCTGTCACTGCCTCAAAAGGCAATTCCCCCCTCCGTAACTCTGCCCTGCTGTGTCAGACTGTCTCTTGGACAGATAGCAGTGGATGCTATCTGTGTGTGGTAGCAAGGTCTGACAGTTTGAATAAAGCTGAGGGATGTCTCCACCATAACATGCAGATGTAAGGGATCTTCCAGGACCTCTCTGCACTGCCGCTATAGAAATAGTTAGGGAATAGTTTTGCAGTTAGGGAATAGTTTTGCAGTTAGGCAATGCAAAACCTTTAGCTTAAGTAACAGTTAAAAGCTGTGCTGTAACATATTTCTTGGCTATTTATGACTTTGTGTGATCTCAGTGGAGTCAGGACTAACATGCTGCAGCCTTAGGTCTGCTTAGCTTCTTTTGGCAATAACCAGAAGGGAGGTGACAATACCTGACATTTCATTCTTATGGCTACTCTTAGTTTTCTTCTTAGGGTTGTTGCCTGCTGATGGCACAGCTGAGCTGGTCTGGTCACTGCTGAGCTAGTCTGGTTTTGTCTGGTTTCAATCACCTGGGGCTGATTGAATAGGTAGCCTGAAGGGCACTTACAGACCAAAGCCACCAAGTGTGAGGACCGTTCTGTGCAGGCTGCCTTGCATGCAAGGGTTAGCTCGCCCAGCTGCTGCTGAACAGACCATAACATTCTTCCTAATTGTAAGCCCAGTGAGTCTGGGCTTGCTCTAGCCAGGCTCTAGCAGGAGCATCTGTCCAGAGGATGAGACATCCCTGGAAGTACCACAAAAGAACGCGTATGTGTTTGCTTTGCTCCAGAAACCCATATAATACACGTCCCAAAGCCCAGTGTCTGGAGTGCTGGAGAACTGCACCCTAGCTAGAGATGATTTCTGTCCAGCCATGGCACAGGTGGTGAACTGGCCAAGCTTTGCCCAGCCAAACGCTCTTCACCCCCTCTGGTGATCCATGCTTAAAGAAGCTTGGCCAGGTCCACTGAGAAACACAGCAGGGCATGTTTGGCAGGCCAAGGCACTGAGAAATATCAAAACATTAACGTCTGGGCGGGCAAGGCTTTTTGCTTATGTGGTGGCTATGTAGGAAATCCTAGCACCTCCAACTAGGTGCTCATGGGACACTGAAGGAGTTTATAGCAATGTCAGTACTCACCAAACATTTTGAAGTCACCTCTTCCCAAACCATGAGACTTCAAGTCATTAACATTTATTTTCTGGCTGAAAATAGGAATAACCTGCCTTTAATTCCAAACCTCTGAATCTGTAGGGTTAATTCAAATGATGCTTACTGAATTTTCTCTGCATGCATGAAAACTTCGGTTTGTTGTCTTTGTGTTGCTTTCCCTGCTCCAAATAAAAATAAAACTGTTTTCTCTCATCACACAGCACAGATCCAAATCCAGGAGGGCTTGAATCTCATCAGCTGTTAGGCGATTTACCGTAAAACCACAAGGATTTGCACTCATTATTGAGCAGCCATATGTTTGGCTCAGTGCAGTGCCCTTTTGCACATCTGACCAAGCTGCCCCTCTGTCCACCTAAAGGTCTCCCTGCTGGCAAGAGTTTCCATTAGCTCAGATAGAGCGAGGAGGTCAGATTTATTCTCTATTTGCCCTTTTCAGTATTTGCAAATAAAATTTGTCTAGCATGGTAGATACAGTCACTAGTGGTGTCTAAAAAACCCATAACTGAGGACGCAATGAGCCAAGATGAAAGCAGATCTCCAGTCAGCCCAGTGCACTGCTTGCATGCTGGAAGAGCCTCTTGGACATTCATTCTGCAAACAGCCCTCTGGCTTTTATTCACCTTTCCCCTTTGCTTATAGGGGGAGGATAAAAGAGCTGTTTAGCTTCTCACCTTAAAATGCTTGGTGCCTAAAACCTCCATGCTTCCTATTGGCAATGAGAGCAAAAAGCTGTCTTATACCCTCAACAGTCTTGTCCTTGGAGCTGCAGGATTGTGTTTCTGTGGTGCACGACTGGAGCACAGGGTTTTGTAAGGCCCAGCAAGGGCTACAGCATGGCAGTCAGGGGGGTCATAAGTTCTACTGTTAGTAGTGCACTGTGTGCCTGAAGCACCCTTGTTTGGCCGCTGGCGGTGGGCAAAAGCGCTAGGTCAGTAACCTTTCTCAGGGCAAGCTCTGTTTGGGTGATGGATGGGTGAAGGGTTCTTTGGAGGCTCCTGCTGTTGCCCAGAAGCTTGTGAAGGCTCTGGAAGGAAGTGCAAGGCAAGGGGGAGGCTTTGCAGGAAGCGCAAAGTTCTGTCAGATCGCTGATTTCTGCTTAACTGTCAAGGATGTGAAGCCTTGCTCGATGAGGCTTTGCATGTGTGAGAGGAGGGAAGTGCCCTTTCGTACCTTCCCAACCTGCTTGTGGTTGCATAAGCATGGAAGCACAGAGCCTGAGGTTGCTATGCCAACTTGTGTCCCTTTTTCATTCTATCCATCTCCCTGTTTGAGTCTGAACAATGCCATAGGCCTGAAGGAGCAGGAGCCCACCCCAAGCGATTCACCAGCAGCAAAGGCTTTGCTCCATCAGTGGAGAAGGCTGAAGGACTCGCTGTGTGTGTACCCATGGTGCCACTGATGAAGGACTGCACCAGAGCAACTGGTTTGCAGTACTTGTGCTTTGTTACCCTGAGTGCTTTACCTTTGCTGATGAATTTGGTTTCAAGTCCTCACTGGCAGCACTGATCCTGTGCTGTCACTCATCAAAGGAATAGCAAGTGCAGTGTGGAATCTGTGTGCCTGTTTTCCTTTCTGTAGTATTAAAATAGCGTAAAGTGCCTTTCAAAGACACTGAGAAGGAGGAATTGCTATTTCCGGGTGCTTACATAAACTGTCTTCAAGACCAGAGTGGAAAATGTTGAACTCCTTATGTTCTTCCCCTAACTCCTGCCTTAAGAAGGGCACTGTATAGAATTAGGTTATATGGCAAAGGGATCAAATCCTTAAGACAAAACACAATGTGGCTTAGGTCTACACCTCATGGAAGAGGCTGGCAGATGAAGCAGCTCCAAGTTTTTCAAATCCTATCCTAATTAGCAGTGATTTCCAGCTCAAATTCTTACGATTATCCCTTCCCTTTCTTTGTTTGACCTGCCACATAAATCCCAGCCCCTTTTCTATACACTCCAGCACTATCAGGAGTGGAAATCCTGATTGGTTAGTTTGCCAGTAATTAAATTTGTCCCTTCTGTTCATTTCACAGATGCAGTTGCCCTCTGCTTCGAAGTGCAGGTCAGAGCCAGCGGGAGCCTTTAATAATCTGGTAGTCTCATCCGGTGCTGAAGATGGACAGTTTTCTTGGTAACAGGATTGTTGTGAGATTATCTGAAGAGGAACAAGCTCCTCTGGACAGAGGGAGGCTGGGAGCGTGCAGAGTGATGGAGAAGGTAATGGATAAATTTATACTCCTGTACACGTCCTTTGAGCCTTCAGCCAGAACAAACATATAGGAAACGTCTTAGATCTGATTTCCTTTGACTTGGCAGCTTGCTTAGTCATTTACACCAGAGTAAAAGCCACTCTGATAGGCTTTCATGGCAGAATGATAGCTTTGTACACTGCTAAAACTGGGGTGCCAGGATATTTCCTGAGCAGAGGATACAGGCTTGTGGCAAGGAAAGGCTGGTGTTGCCCCACTGCTTCTGCTGGGCAGGACACTGTGCAGAGGGAGGCTCAGGGTGGATCACCCCAGCCTTGAAACCTTGTCCTAAGAAGGCAGGCAGCAGTACTACTGGCTCCATGCAAACAAGAACTGCTTGTAGGCCATCACAGAAAAATCTGAACTTTTTTGATTCCAGACTATCAAAAGGATCTGCAGGCAAAGGAACCTGACTGGTTCGGGAAAATTCTTGTTTCACATTAACTAAAGCGACACATTAAAATTTGGCCCCTATCAACAAATATGTACAAATACAGAAGCTTTAGTTAGAGCTCTGTTTTCTTTAGGTAAAAATTAAGATGCAAAAAACAGAGAAAAACCTGACCCTTCAGCACCCTGAGAGTTTCTTCCTCTTGTATATTTGTAGAGAGACTGTAGCAGGCACCACTGCCTCTTAAAAACCAGGCTAAAATGGTTTTGTGCCTTGGTTCCTTTGAAGGATGTAGATGAGGTTATTGGCATGTCATTAACTATACTTCCCTGGAAGGTTTTGGTACTCTGCAGTGAGCATTTGTTACACACACATCTCTCTGCGCTGTGTCACCTCCTGGACAATGCCTGGGACTGGGGACAAGGACATGAAGACTCTATTTCCAGTCCTACAGCCTGGAGACTGTTATTTGCATGGCCCTTTGCAGACAGATAGAACTCATTCTGCTCATACTCTGCACTGGCCAAAAGCTATATAATCTCTCAACAGGACCAATTAACTCACACTCAACAGCTCATTAGCGATCGCTGCTCAGTTTTCAGTTAGTTTGGAGTATAGGCAGCAGGAGCTCATGTCTGGGAACACTCATCCTGAGTCACCTGGGAGTAAAAACCTGTATGCACATTCAGCTTTTCTCTTTGTAGACTGCTGAAATACTTATGTTCCTGCTCCAGAGGAAGGACTGAGCATAACTTCCTGGGTATTTGCAGAACGTGTGGAGGTATTAGCAAAAAAGTTACACTAAGATTATGTATTATTGCCATTATTATGATAATGGATTTCACTTAGGTTCTTGAGTGCATGATTACAGTCCTCTGAGAGGGGGAAACAGAACAAGAACAAAAAAGGAATATAAAAGAACAATCTGTCATTCTTACCTATTCTTCTCTCTGGAATGACTCCCATTCACTGTCTTCCTTTATTTATAAATAAAGATGTATAATCTCTCAAATTAAAGGAATAAGGCATTTTTCAATGCCCAGAACTTTCTTACTTTCTTAATGAAAGGAACTGTAAAGAAAGGACAAGTGCTGTAATTGCCCAGGTTCTAGCATAGGACTGGTCCTTTACATAGAGCAAAGCACAGAAACAATTAACCTGGTAGGAGGATATGAAGGCACAGTACCCTAATTCACACTGATCATCAGCATGTTGCTGTTGTTCTTGTAAGTAACCACAGTGAAACCAAGGGCTGAATCATGCAGATGTAGAGCCAGAGCCACCGAGAAGCATCCAAGAAGATGACTTAGTACTAGCTTCAGTGCTCAGGCTCTGGCTCCAGGAAGGCAACCAAGGGAATCACCTGAGTGGTCGGCTCCGGGTTGTGCAGTCCATCCACATGGCTTCAGGGACTCTTTCACTTAGGCATGAAAAGACAGCGGTGTTAGCAGAGTTGTGCTAGGACACACCTGTAAAGATCATCAGGTTCTACAGGCGAATTAGTCCCTGTTTTCTGGAGGCAGAGGTATAAAGGGAAGGTGTTTGTAGAGTATGAATGAATGTGAGAAACCAGATCATTAGAGAAGCAGGTTTTTCTCGTGACAGCTTGCAAGGCAAGGAGGGCTTCTGAATGGGAGTGTTTATACAGACCCAGCTGATCCCACATACAGTGGCCAGATCCAGACTTGTAATTGCCACTTCTTAATGGAGACCAAAATAGAACAGCTGGTCCCAGGCAGAATCATGTGTGCTGCAGAGGGTTCTGGCTTGTCAGTCTCTGTTTCATGCATTTTTCATGCACCTCCTCTTGTACTATTTGTTTTGTCTTTGTTTTGAGCTGTATCTAATGAGCCTTCACTGTGCTTTTTTGATCAGAGATTTTTCTGCAAAGACTTACAGAGCTCTCCTTCCCAGTTCTCTTCATCTTTTCCCAACTCCTCCTTCCCCTCTGCTCTCCTTAGCTGTTCATATTCCCACTGCAGGTAAAAATCTTCCAGAGAAAATCATCAGCCCTGGCAAATCATCGTCTGTCAAAACAGATGATAAAGGAGGACAATCAAGGGTGCATCTTGAGGAACCAAGTAACAGCAGTGGGAACACAGCTATAGAAATGGCCCCAAAGAGATCATTTCCCTCTCTGTCTTTTGGCAGTATTGGGATGGTGTCAGCCAGAGGAGAGCTTTGGGGGCCTTTTGAATGACCCCCCTTCCTACCAGCATCATTCAGCACATCATGCAGCAGGAGAAATGTGTGTTGGCTCCCTCCCAGGTATGCAGTTATCTGTCTGGACACAGAGCCTGGGAGCAGCTAGGGAATTGGGATGCTGAACAGAGACTGAGAGTCGTGATGTGTACCTATGCCTACTCTTCCTGAAAGGCTGACACAGCACTCTGTAGTCATTGTCAGGTGAGTGCGTGACTTGTCCTTCCACTCCAGCAGGATCACAAGCTACAGAGATGGATGTGGTGGGGGTCACTTTTCCTTCATCAGGGCCTGGGAGACTATAAACCAACCCCATTGGTATTCACTGAAGGTAAAGATATGAATTATGTGCTCCAGAGGTTTTTTTAACTTTATGTTCTACCTTGAAGCTTTTTTGAATAATGGGAGGGTTTTTAAGCCTCAATTTTGCTGCTTAGTAATTTTTCAAAGATGGGGAAAGTTTTAAAGAATTTCACCAGTGGGATGAAAATGAAAGGGTGCGTGTGTGTCTGCTGAGGAAATCTGGACATGCTGTGGCAGTGGCAAAAGGAAAGGAGGAGGACTGGAAATGCAGTCTTTTCTCCAAAATACTTCATTAAACTCTAATTAAAAAAATTATTCACAGGAAATGCACCAAGTAAGACGTGACTTGGATGTTTTTCACAACAAAACAACACTTTTCCATTTTGCAGGGGTCTCAGTAAATATTACATTTTACATCCCATTTTACACCCTGGACACTGAGAAATTACAGTCATACACAAATTCTGTGACAGGACCAAATCAGATCACCACTTTGTCAAATGGATGCCTTCTCCAGCTGTATTCTCCCTACTATTACTGTTCCCACTTGTATCTGATGATCATTACTTACTTTCCCAGTCACTGTAACACCCATGGAGAGCCCTTGACTGAGTTTAAATGCTGGGGGGTGTGCACAGGTAATGGAGGGGCAGTAATACTTATGACTGCTCATCTACTTGCTGTTCAGAATATGACTGAAGTTTACTGACTCCTGAATACCAATTTTTCAGCATTGCTTGAAGGGAGGGGCACAGAGCAGAAGAAATGAATGTGGGAGGGAGGGAGGGAAGGTGAGGGGGTGGAAAATGAGTCTGCTTTACTGAATAATGAGGGGAGTGAAAACGAATGGGGAAAGAGAGAGAAAAGCTGGTTTAAATATTTAATCTCTGTTGCATTTGCTTTTGAAGAGGAGACAAAAGCCTTGGAACATCTTTTGTCTTGAACTAATTCTGACCAGCGATGTAGGGCTTGTGATTGTCACATCTTTCATTTGCTTTAAGGTGGAGAGAAACAGATTGGTCCAGATGCATCAGCCCATCACATGTGTCTCTGTCTCCAGCCACAGCTGGTACCTGGAGCTGCAGAAGGTACAAATTACTCATGACAGTGACACTTCTTCCCCATGAGCCCACCTGCAGATGCATCTCCTATGGAATTCTGCACCTTCAGGTTCTATAGATAGTCTCAAACCTTACATTCAGGTGCTCTCCTGCTGACCTGTGATCCCTCTCCAGGCTCTGGGCATCTCTTCCTAGCGCTGGCACCAAACTGGTAGGAGTGGGATGGATTGAGGTTCCCCTCTCCTGGCAGCTTTAGTTTAAAGCCCTCTTCAACAGAGCTCTTGGTCATTTGCTTTCAGTTAGTCCTATATAAACTATCTTATCCAGTTGATATAACTCATCTGTTGCATGCTCTGTTTCTCTTGTCTCACACTGGACATCCAGACTCAAGGACTGCACCACAAGCCATAGCCAGTGTCACCCAGTGAGGCAGGCACAGCACTTCGTAGCTGTGACGGTTCTCTGCAGCCACAGCTTGTCATCCTCTGAGACAGCCTTAGCCAGATAAAAACCTCAATCAGGCTTTCTTTAGAGACTGGGGGAGTAGGAGGGAGAAATGCCTCCAGAGAGTAATTCATTCTAAGCCTGGCTTTTAAATTGGTAAATAGCTGTAAGCTCTAAGAAAGGCTGATGGTCTCTGACTAACCAGAGGTAATTGCTGAGATTGTGAACTTTTTCTCCTGTTTTGGCAGTGGCTTTGTCTCTCTGGTCCATTTATTCCCTTTGTAATCCTAAAAGCCAAGAGGTCATGCCATCTCTGCTTCTCGGATGGGGGCAGATATAACATAACTTCTCCATCAGAGCCCCTCAGGATGTCTTTGAAAGAGTGGATTTGTTGAACTCTGGACTCCTGAGCCCTCTAGGAAGGCATGAAAGCATGGCTTTTCCTCTACTCCTGAACTGGGAGAACACCAGAACAAAGTGAAGGAAAAAAACCCAACCCAACAAGCTACAGCAACATCTCTTGACCCTCTGAAAGCTCATAGATAGCAATTATCTTTCAAAGGCTTACTTCAAAAGTGGTTTGTTACTTTACTAGGTGTTCACTAAGAGATCAAATAAAGCCAAGGTGCCTAGTCAAGTATGTTCCTATTTTATTTTGATATTATTTGAGGAACCCGATTTGCTACTTTAAATGCTGGAGAAGACAGCTGAGTAGGAGTTTGGGCTGGGTGAAGCCAGCTAGGCAAGAGTTTTGCATTTGGTTTACAAAAGAGCTTGAGTAGGCTGAGATTCCAGGCTGATGAGATGGTTGGTCTCCAGGATGAGTACACTTCTCTTTTGGCAGAGAACTTGTACCCTCAACATGTAAGCTATAGTGATGAAAGAGGAGTTTATTCTCAGTAGCTCTGCAGGACTTGACTTTGCTGGGTTTTGCAGCAGTTCCTCCCGTGGCAATGATACCAGGATGCTGCTCTGCTTAGATCTAAGCTACACAAATAGTTGACCAGGCAGCTTTTGGTCCAGGTTTGGTCTGAACCAATGACTTAGGAATGGAAAACATCATGTCTGACTTAAAAAAAATTGTCTGAGCCATAAAAATACTCCTCTACTTTTGCCAAAGAGAAAGGTCTCAGGAGCTAACAAAGAAATCCTGGTACTGTGGTCTAAAAAGAACGTAGTTCAGTTATGACCCTTTAGCATTTCACTACTACTGCAGTGTTTCAATGGTGCTATGCTAAGACATGCCCTTCCTCCAAATCTAAAGCTGTCTGCCAGAGCTGCTGCTTCCCAAATTCAATCAATGGTGTTTTGCTTTTGTGTTAGCCTGGAAGCCCCAAATCCACCTTCTGCTCAGGCCTGACGTTAGTGGGAGCTGCTGCCTCTTTGCAGATGGTTGCAGCAAGACTCATCTCGCTGCCTGTGTTGTGGCCTTCAAAGTCTGTTGGCACAGAGAGTTGTACAGATGTGTCAAACCGTGTGCTGATGGCTGCTGTGCACGACACAAAGGAGGGAAGCATTGTTCTGAGGGTGACAACACAAACCTCCTTGTGCTCTGAGTAGGACAAGAAAAAGCAAAGCATCTCAGGAATTCCTCAAAAGCTGCAGGAATTGTTGGATGAAACAGACAAGGTAGTTGTAGGAATCTTTATGATTGATGAAGAATAAATTTGCTCGGAGAAAAACAGAGAGAATTGTGGGAGACCTGAAACTATATTTGGATTTGGGAGATTGTGCCTCCCTTCCATTTTCTTATTATCAAAATATCTTTAAAATTTCAAACTGTTTTTCTTCCTTCCCCCCAAACTCCCTTTCTGATTAGGAGTTTTAAGGGGCAAATGCTGAAATACTTAATTTTGAAACTTTCAAAATCTATCTTTTTGACATCTTTTAAAACAGACTTGTAGATCTAAACTATTATTTCAGGTAGAAAAGGAGAAAAACTGAGAGTCAATAAACAGTGAAATAAACTGCAAACATGATTTTTCACTTGATATTGAACACACACCTTGAACTCACCCTAATTTTTGTTTCTTTTCTTTTTTTCTGACCCTCAGTCCCCCCCACTTTTCGCTTGTTTGACCTTCTTTTACGTTTTTATTACCCAGCCCTGGTTTTAATTTTTCATTTATTTAAATATTAATGAAAGAACAGCAGTTACACATTATTGTTATTTCTTAATCAAACCAGCCAGCAATCCTAACATATTGCCTTTGAGCTTGAGGGATCAGGAGAAAGTATTCCATATGGCAAAAGAATTACAGGAATTATGGACAGAAAGCCCCTACTTGGGAAATGAGTCAGTCTGCTTCTGTCTAGCAGAAAAGATCGGCACGGAAGTATAGAGCTTTTAGAAACAGCTTACGAATTTACAGCTTGCAAAGTAAATGAAGTCTCTGTGTCTCTCGTCCACATACCCTAACTCAGTCCCCACATATGCATACATACAGGTCTCTGGTGGAAAGATCGGGAATGTGCAGTCTGCAATGCATGTGAACTTTCTGTTTAGAGGAGAAAAGAAAAGCTTTTTTTCAATAGGCACAAAATCCCACCCCCTCAGCACCCCTCCTTCCCCTGTGTCTGACACTGACTTCAAGGGAGGAGTTGAGCCAATTATCTGTGAGTCCTACAGAAGGAAAATCTGCAATTTGCCAGTAGTTGTGAGAGCGAGAGGGAGAAAGGCAGGGAGGGAAGAAGAAAGACTTAATTGGCAAATGTAAAGAAAAGCCCCTTCTGTCTTCAAAAGAGAATATTTTAAAGCAAATTTCGAACCAGAAGAAAAGAAGCTTGGGGGGAAGGTGTGCCAGGCAAGACCTGGGTAAGTGTAGGTTCACCACAGACAGCTTCCATGCCCCCACTGATTTTTGCCCATAGGGTCTGAGGTGGTGTAGAGGCAGGGTGGGCCAGCTGGATGCACCCACGACCCTGCTCGGCTGGGTGACGCTTCGGAGACCCCTTCCCCACAGCAGAGCCTACGAAAGCACAACTTGCAAGAAAAGCCAGTGAGAGTGGGAGAGACTCTGCCTCTCCTTCTCTTGAACTGAGGCTGTGAGGAGAAGAGCTCATCTCACCAAAGGGAAAGCTATCACTGGTCCTGAGACCCTTCTTCAGCCGCCGTCAGTCATCTGGTCCAGTACCTGCCATCCATGGGGGAATGTGCTGTGGAGCTCTGCAGTCCTTCCAAATCCTGCTAAGTTCCTGGGAAATACTGGTGAAGAACTGAGCCCAGAGCAAGCAACGTGGGATCCACAGAGCAACAGCCTTTTACAGCAGCAGCCACCTCTGATTAAAATTATCAGCTTCACCAGACTGTACCAAGACCCAGGACTGCTCCTCCAAGGAGAGAGGTAAGAAAGCAGCATGGAGTTTAGGATAAAAGTAGGAAACAAACATCCCACAGGAGTGATTCTGGCATGCATGAAGATTATGGGGATATTAGTAGTGATTAACAACTGTCAGGCATCTTATGCATGATAAAGTCTGTGTCTGCCTATGTCCTTTTTAGCTGGGTGCACTGAATTACATTGGGATAGCAAAGAGACACAAACAATAGCTGAGGACTGAGGAGTGCAAGTGAGGTGGGGAGCATACCCCTGATGGGAGGATGGATAACTGAGGTGTAAAAGCTCCAGGCAGGTTGAATGAAGAATGTCTCCCTTAGATATCTCTACAGGTGCTCAGGATCAAATTTTTCAGCACCTTACTGGAATTCAGATAAGCACTCCTCAGAGCATACAAAAGCAGATTCACTGTCATTAACTCTGATGTCTGCCTATGAAACAAGCAGTGGTGGTTAGCAGGTAGAAGATGACATAGGGAGTTGAAAGAAATGGGGTTTTATGTTGATTCTGGGCTGCTTTTTCAGCTCTCTCTGGGTGTACGAGCTTTTCCCTTTATTAAGAGGAGATAACACCCATTGCCAATGTATCTATGACATTTTGAAATCTCTGTGCTGTACCAATATACAATACTAATGTAAAGTTTCTAGCATCAAGCCAGTGCATAAAGCAGAAGGTACCACTGGGAATTAATCTATGCTTAAGCATTTAATAAACTGGAAGGAAAAGAAGTAGATTAAAACCAGCTGGATGTTGTTTGTCTCCTCATTCTCTTCTGATTGATTTTGCTTTACTTAGTATATGAACATGTGGCCTCTCTCTGTTTTCTTTCTTCTGCCTTTAATCTTTTTCAATGTACATGTCCCTGTGCTCTCCCCACCCACCCCTGGGTGTGAAGGCTGAAGTTTCATTCCTTTTCTGAGGAGGAAAGAAGGCAGATTATATTGAACTGGAGAAAAACTAGAGTTGGGGAATAAGAAGAGAGCACAAACCACAAATAAAAGCTCCTGGTTCAGTGGCACGCTCTGAGTCAGATTTGCAGCAGAGGTGATGAGATGAGTAGCAACTCCATGAATCAAAGTGCTGAAAAGCATCTTTTGACTTTGTGTGAAATGAAATGCAGTCAGGAAAACATAACCATCCTCTTGACTGAATGCCTTGAGAGATGGAACAAGGACAGCATAAAGTGACTATTTAATACCTTAAAATCTGCGTGTTCTTATATCCTTTCTTCCCTTCCAGTGCATCTACATCCTTGGGGCAAAGCGTCCTGAAATGAGCACATGCCTGCACGTAGGATTTTGCCTTTGATGGGGGTGGGAGGCAATATGATTTAATGACCAGAGATCCAAGGGTGAGGAAAGGTGGAAAGGAGAAAGAATTTGAAATGTAGGGTCCCAAAGTCTGTTCATGTTTCTCATTTGTTGGACCTTGGGTTGTCATTCAGCTTCCTTGTGCCTTGATCTTCCCTGTCTGCAGGCAGCTACGGTGCCACTTCCTTCTCCAAGCTGTTCAGTGTACTGTGACATTAACTGAGGTCCAAAGCAGTGAAATTAATTTCAAAGTGGAGGACAAAAGTGCCTCTTGCACTAAAGGGGCAAAATTAACCCTCCAAACAGCCGCAGTGACACAGTCCATCTCCTTTGCTGTGTGATGGGAGTTTCTCTAATCACCAACAGCTCAGTGGTTACCTGCCAATCAGCAGTATAATTTGTAGGATTTTGGCTTGTAAAGCTGCTGGCCAGGATCAGGTCCCTCAGCGTGCATGTTATGCGGGACATATAAGGTATTTGCTTAAAAAGCACGACTGTGCTCACTCACAGATGCTGCCGCACCAGGTTACACAAACCTGATCTTTGGCATGTGTGAACCAACACAATCCACTTGCCCTTATGCAGCTACACTGGTCCATCCCAGACTGAAGAGCTGACTCATTTCTAAATAATGATCCTGGTCTGTAGAGAAGTTTGCCTTTTTTCCCCCAAAATCTATCTCCCTGCTTTTCTCTGCCAGCTAAATAAAACCTGAGAGGGTGAAAGGAAGCATCCCAAAGCAGCTCTGTCACCATTTGTCTACCTGTGAATGCAAGACAGTACTGGACTGACTATGTAGGAAAGTGTAGAGATAGCGTACTTGGCAGTGCTATTTCAGAGACTGAATATAGTGTTTCTGTACTGCTGGAGATAGGTCCTGTTTAAATAAAACACAGAGTCCAGTTCAAGTACCTGTGTGCTCCTTGCCATCATTCCCACCACAGCACTCCCAACAGTACCATAACTCTGCACATTTGTGTCCATCCAAATTTATGTTCTGTCATTACTACTGGCTCTAATATTATGCTGTCCTGCCCGCTGAATGTGATTCAGAGTGTAAGCTACTCTGAGGAAAGCATTGCATTTTCTTCTGTGCTTTAGATAGGGCTGAATGTGCTGCTGGCGTGCAGCAAATTATAGCAATAATAATAATAAATAGTAGTGTTTTGCTGTTGCCTTGGGCTATAGCACAGCAATGATGCTGGATCAGAATTCCATAGAATTCTTTATTTAGCAGTGATTGTATCTTCGCTGCTGCTTTGGCGCTTAGCACATGTTAAACAAAGTAAAAGATTCTAAGCTTTTGACTGAGATAAGTGTCAGCTAGATAAAAGCTTGGGAGATAAAATTCACTCAAGGGAAAGATAGGAATCCAGATCTGGATCCAGAAACGATCTTTCAGTGTACATAAAGTACTTGCATTGTAATATTAAATAAACAACACTTAAGTTAAACAAACGGCACAGTGGGAACTTGATTATTCTTTAATAAGATCCTAGTAACCAAAATAAACTCTGTCAGAAATGTGCCTTCTTTGCTCTAACACGTAGCTTTCCCCACACAGGGGTTATATTTTTCCCTTCAGCACACATTTGAACTGGTACATAAAAAACATCGAAGCAACACTCTTTTTTTTCTATCAAAGTTTTCTGCAGCTGAGTGCTATGCCAAAATATGATCTCCAAAGTCTCAAGACTCATTTTATTTGTCAGGGATTGGAAATCTCGTCTAGTAGCTATGTAAGATGGCTGTCCTTTATTTTTTCTCCTGCTTGTACTTAGCACCCGCACAGACTGTGACACCCACAACAGCTGTGTATGTATGAAGACTGAAAATCTCATGAAATCTACGTCTTTGCAGTTCCATCCATTGCCGTCTACCCTGCTGCACTGCTGGTAGTTTCTTATAGGGAGTTCCCATCCTACCAGTCCAAACTGCATGATTAAAATCTGGGTTCTAGAAGGTCACCGAAAGCACAGGTCTTTGAATTTAGCATCGGCCAGTGCTATTTTTTGGCTCAAACTCCCTATATCAGCAATGAAGGTTGTATGGGACTAGTTATTTAAAGTTACTGAGATGTCTAGCTTTCATTGATGTCGAGCATAATTCTTGTTTCTGTCTGACTTTTGGTTGATCTCAGAAAATGAGTATTATGCACAGGTCCTATTTAGGCAATCAAACAAAGCCATCAAGGTCCTGATGGCAGCTGCAGTACATGCAGTATATTGGGAAATCTGACCTCTGTATTTATGTATCTAAATGAGAACCAAGCTCTACTGAAAAATCTGGTAATGTAGAAGTGACGCAGATGGTGGGAAGGAACTTGGTATCTAAGTTGAAGCATAGCCGATAAAATTAGCCCTTAATGTTTAAATGAAATAGCAAATTACAGTTCAAAACCATGCTATTTTCAGTGTAAATGACTTCACTTTTATATGACTTTAAAAGAAAAGAAAAAACACACCACCAACAATAAACCCCACTCCCTGGAAATGAGACTAAAAAAATTAAGCGTTTCCAGAAAAAACACTTCTGGATGGACCATTGATCTACTAACTACTATGCTCCAGAGCGCTGTCTGACAAGCTTGTGGTAAGGAGCTGCCCTATTTCATTCTCTGTTTAGTTTCTGGTCTTTCCTCCAACTCTGCTATTTCGCCTTTCAGGACCAAGCAATGATGAAGACTATGTCCGGTGGAAACTGCACCCTGAATGTGCCAGCTAAGAACTCATACCGCATGGTAGTGCTGGGAGCCTCCAGGGTGGGGAAAAGCTCCATTGTCTCACGCTTTCTCAATGGCCGGTTTGAGGACCAGTACACTCCCACCATTGAGGATTTTCATCGCAAGGTCTACAACATCCGGGGAGACATGTATCAGCTGGACATCCTGGACACCTCTGGGAATCACCCTTTCCCTGCTATGAGGCGGCTTTCCATCCTGACAGGTGAGAAGAAAGTGGGGGGAAGTTTGCAGATGGGGAATGGTGGGTAAAAAATCATGAGGATAGACATTACCTTGAAAAACTGCAGCCTGGAGATGACTGTTTCCTGGGAGGTAGCTAAAAGGACCGCTTGATTTTGTTGCAAGATGTGCTTCTCTAGAGAGATATTTCCTGGCTGGGATATCCCAGGCAATACTGGATGTCCATCAGACACAAAGGTGAAGTCCACTTGGTGAGGGTCTGAAATTGAGATTTCCCCCTGGTTTATTTCCCTCCTAGCTTCCCTTTCTGCTCCATATCTTTTTACTGTAGTAAAAAAAAATAATAAATGGCTGAATAAAATATCATGGGCATAAAAAGCAGCAAGGGACAAAATAAGAATGTCGTTACAAGACATAAGCGGTGAAAAACAAATGTAAAATGCACAGAAAAGGATCCTAACAAAAAAACCTCAAAGATTATTTTTTTCCTAAAATTTCCAGTCTGATTCCCTTGATTTGATATTCCAGTAAAAGGATAGCTCTACTTTTACCCTTTCTCCTTAATCTGTGGTTAATCGAATGCACTGAAGGGAAAAAAGGGAAAATCATGGGCTCATTTTGTATGTTCTTATTGTTAAGCAGTTCCTGTTGTGATAAGCTAAGATGTATTCTTTAACTGTGAAAGTGACAGTGGAGATATATTCAGCCACAGCAAACAATGAACCCGCTTTCTGGATTTGCCTATCTACCCTTCTAGCTAGCCAGAGAAACATGATGTTCACATCTGACTAGGCTAGTGTCCACATCCAGTGAGGTCCTAGGGCCAGTTTCTGGGATCCAGATGTGAGCTCTTGTCCCTGAAAGCTCTCTTAGTATGTTCCACACGAATGTCATTCAAAAGGCAATGGTTTGCGTTATTTTATATTTGCAAAAGGAATTGTAAGTCAGGAAATGCCAAAAAGGAAATGCCAGGGGATCCGTGTCATATATATATTTCTTTTTTTTTCCCATGGTCTGTTTCTCTGGAGCAAATGAAATGACAGCAGACCACTGGGAAACCTCTCATTCCTGACTTCTGTGTTCAGGACTGACTAGATGTGAATCTTCAGTTCAGGTGTTGTTTCATGTATTGTACAATCAAAAGGGCAAGGCTGAGTGCCTATTAAGTCTCCACTCATCCTAGTGTCAGAACAGGCTGTGTTTTATGCAGATAAAAATGAAAGGAAGAAAGAAGAAAAGCAGTGCAGCAGAGCTGAGATAGAAACATGTTTACAAAAGAGATTAAAATGGGAAATAAATTGCAAGTCCAGTGCGAGCTAGGAACACAATTGGATATAGATGAAGTAACGTCATCGCCAAAAGTCTTTTCCAAAGCACTACAAGAAGGTGTAAGGAGTTGAATTAGAAAAACTGGAATGAATGTAAAACTGAGTGAATAGATTCAAGAGGACCAAACAAAAAACAGGGGGAGGAGATGGCAAAGAAGCCCACTGCTTTTTTAAAGTTAGCTCCTCTGACATGCACTGCAAGCAACAAGCCTTTACACTACCTCTTTGTAATTGGAATGCAGGGGATGTTTTCATCCTGGTTTTCTCTTTGTAATTGGATGTTTTCCC
Source organism: Nestor notabilis (assembly GCF_000696875.1). Taxonomy (NCBI): domain Eukaryota; kingdom Metazoa; phylum Chordata; class Aves; order Psittaciformes; family Psittacidae; genus Nestor; species Nestor notabilis. Next base: position 68,912 of record NW_009944076.1, read on the forward strand.
TTTGTAATTGTTTTCTCTTTGTAATTGGAATTGCAGGGGATGTTTTCATCCTGGTATTCAGCCTGGACAACAGAGAATCCTTTGATGAGGTCAAGAGGCTACAGAAACAGATCCTTGAGGTCAAATCCTGCCTGAAGAACAAGACCAAGGAATCGGCTGACCTCCCCATGGTGATCTGTGGCAACAAAAGTGACCACAGTGAAATCTACCGCAAGGTACGTTCAGATGAAGGTGAGAACCTTGTCTCCAGCGATGAAAACTGCGCCTATTTCGAAGTTTCAGCCAAGAAGAACACCAATGTGGATGAGATGTTCTATGTCCTCTTCAGCATGGCCAAGCTACCTCATGAGATGAGCCCTTCCCTCCACAGGAAAATCTCCATCCAGTATGGTGACACTTTCCAACCAAAACCCTTCCGCATGCGCCGAGTCAAGGACATGGACGCTTACGGTATGATCTCTCCCTTTGCTCGCCGGCCAAGCGTCAACAGTGACCTGAAGTATATCAAATCAAAAGTTCTCAGGGAAGGTCAGTCCAGGGAGAGAGAGAAATGCACGATCCAGTGAAGGGGGCTTGCACTTCTGTCTGAAGTCATCATCCACATGCAGTGCCTTAAAGAAAAACGATCCGTGGAAGCACAGAATGGGCTTATGGGGTTCGAGAAAACCCAACATGGAGAAAGGATAACTTCCTGTGGATTCTGCTGAGTCATGAATGTAAATAACATCATTCTTGTAAATGACTGGGAAAAATCACATGCTTGAGATACGAGTGCATTTCTCTGTCTGTAATGTAGCTCCTCGTCATTCCCTATTTTGTTTAAAGAATACAGACCTGAGAAGTAAAGACATTTGAACTTCATCCTTACAAAGAAAGTAGGCAAAAAATGCACAAAAGGCATTAACAGTTACCCAGCATGCAGCTCTTGCAAGAGAGAGGAGGTTACGTGTGTGCGTGTGTGCGTATCCCAGTGTGTCTGTATATATGTGTGCATGCATGTGTGGAGCACTCCTTTAAAACAATGGGACTTGTATTTCAAAGGGCAGCAGTCTTAACTGAGGTTTCCCAGGTTGGGAGTGGACTCTATATACGGATGCATGACTAACTGATTTCTGAGAGGACCTGCATTAAGAAGATCTTGATTTTGTGTTTGCTGGGACAGTTGCCATTAGATGTTGATATGAATGTTGTTTTGTATCATAGATTTTATTTGTTTGGTTTGTTGGGGTTTTTTTATTGTCTTGGGGTGGGTTCTTAGCAAAATCAGATGTCAAGTGAGTTTGACATCAAAACGCTGTCTTACTTTCTAGCAGTGAAAGGTCATCTGTAAAATTCTATAATATGTACGTTGATTGACAGTGAAATTGTTCTGCAAAAAGCCAATACATTTGACTGCTTTGCAAGCCTGGTGTGATATTGTTTCTCACAGCCACACTGACTGAACACTGTAGTATAAATGCCACCCTTTGCCTTGCTGGCAGCTGGAGCAATGGTTCCATCCTCTGCCTGTATGAGCTGAGACTGACCAGATTCATATTAGACCACTTCAGAGGCAGGACTGGGTTTTCCTTCAAAATTAAGAACTGAACAGTTGTAGGGCCATCTCCATTGTGTTTCTTCTGTTAACATGCCTGTAGTAGTTTTGTTCATGGTTTTCCCTGTTGTCTGATAAAAGTTGCCTTCATGGAAACCTTTGCACTGTAGAAGGCCTTCAGAATAGAAGATCTGCGCTGGCAGTCCAAACAGGGCTGATCTGGCTGGCCATGGCCACATAAATCTGGGGCTGTCCATTCACTTCTTCCCTTTCTCAGCCCAGTCCAGGCTTCCTTGTCTTTAGCTCTCTTCCTGTTCTGCTTCTGGCTCTGTTGTTCAATGTGCTCCTGTATGCTTTCAAAGCCCAGTATATTCTCTCAGATGTGAGCTTTCCACTCTCACTAACTGGAATGAGGTGTGCACACACGTAACCGTGGGCAAAGCATTGCCCCAAAACTGCACACAATAGAAAAGTATATATGTTACATATACCTCAGAATGACCTTCAGATAATCTTGTCCCTCCCTCACCCTCAAATTCTGTCCTTGGCTGTACCTGCCTTGCTGTGTCCTGGGCAATGCTGTGAGCTAGTTCATGCCGTAAATTGACAGGAAACCAAGAATGATGGTTGTCTGTAAAAATTAGCCTGTGGGATTCAAAATCCCATATTCATTTATCAACTCCACCCTTCCTTGGTACTATATATTGACTGGTAAAATACACTGTTCTTTTATTGCAGTTGCCAGGGCAGCACCTTCCAGATCATGCCCTCCTCCCTATCAATAAATATGTACACGGTTTATGATTAAACTTGTTTTATTTATTAGCTGTGTCCTGGTCATTTTTACTTTCTTCAGGAGTAATGATCAAGGTCCTATTTTTCTGTTGTGCAGATGCAGCTAGGCAAGTGAGTTGTGGGTTGAGAGCTTTGATGAGATCTCCAGTAAGTTCTGGAAGATCCTTTTATATCCTCCAAACACCAGGGGCTACACATTTGTCTGTTTGGAGTGAACTGTGTCTCTATCCACATATTTCTTTCTATGTATCTATGTACATATGTACATACATATGTATGTATGTATCTATCTACCCTTTTGCACATTAACTTATCTATACAAATATCCTCACAAGCAGAAGCAGACAATTACTTTTTCCCACGCTGCCTCCGATGCAAGAGAACAACTCTGTCCTTCATGCACATAGCTGGTGTGCTTATCCCTGATGTGATTTAATGTCGTCTCTGCAGAGACATCACTATTGCTCTCAGCAGTCTTTCCATCTTACCATCTGCACCCCTCAACCGTGTGAGTCTTGGTCCCCCTGAGCGTATGCCCACCTCCCTACAGACTCTCCACCTAAGTGCATGACTACCAAATGTACCAGTGATCAAGCTCTGGGACTCAAATGCCACAGGGACATGGCGAGGTTGAAGAGTGAGAAGAGCATGGGCACTGGCCATTGGTTGGGTTAAGGGGCTCCAGGGATCTAAAGAAGAAATCCTTGCACCATAGACCATGTACTGCCCCTGATGAGCCTGTTGTCCACTCCTCCTGGCCTGCTGGATAAAGCTGAATTTTTAAAGAGCCTTCATAATTATCCAATCTCTGCCTTTGTCTTACAACACTGACCTTGCAATTATTTTCTCTACTGTCCTTCCACTTCAACAAAGACACCAGCCTTCCTCGTCCCTTCCTGTGCTCCCATTCCTGTCTTTTCCCCCATGGAAATGAAGCCACAGGGCATAGAAAAACAAGATTGCAGTGACAACAAGGGCAAAAGAGTAAGGGAGGCTGAAGACCAAGGAGTAGGTGCTCACAGAGATATTCTGGATCCAAGGGGAAGGCCAGTGAGCCCCAGCTTCACAGTAGTCCAGCTTGGCCTGCCAATGCTCACGGTGAGAAGCATCTGAGAAAGTGACTGGGAATGAAGGTGAAGCAGCATTACAGTCACCCACAGAAACAAATGGCAATAAGCAGGTAATCTTATTAAAGTAATCCTAGTCTTCTCTCTGCATTTTGTTACTGATGGCAATTGCTTTTGAAGTTAGATTATCATGCCCCTAAGGATATTTATTTTTTGGCTTTTATTACATCATTAAAGTCATTCTATTAATATTCATATATTATTTGGGCACCAGAAGTGCTTACAGCCCTTTAAATCAGACAGTATGTATATCAGTTGTTTGTTCACAGCAGCCATTACGTCCTGTGAAAAGGGCTGGGGCTGAAAAACAGACAGCAAGGCTACGTGTCTGCACAAGGGGCATAAGGTAAGGCAGGAAGAGGAAAGGGAATTGTTTCTTCCCAACTAACTGCTGAATGTGTCTGGCTGTAAGACATAGCAGGGAAGGACTTTCTGGGAAACTCCACTACATGTGTGCAGAAACTGTGAGACCCTGAAAAAAGCAAAGTGTAAACCTACTGCCAGGAGGCAATGGAATGAGAAGCAACATTTATTAATCACCTTGGGATTCAAGGGACCTCCACAGAACTTACTCTAACCCAAGAGGTCATGAAAATGCACAGGACTAAGGGCAAGTCTGGAGGAAGTGACCTGTCCTACAAAGATGCTGTGAGCAGGTATACCCTTATTTGGCCTTAACTAGTGTAATTCAGTTGCTTTACTCCAATAGCTACCTTGTCCTACATTGCAGTATATAAAATTGAACATTAATGATACAAAGCCTCGCTGATGTTTTTCATGTACCTACTTTCAGGACAAGAAGCAGGGACATACACCTGACTGAGGATCAGTCACAGCCCTGGAACAAGACAGGGCTGGGATCTATTTTGTACATTGCTCTACACAACAAGAAAGTCCTTGTCCTGAAGAAATTACAAGTCAACACATCATAGAAGCTACTATAAATAATGACAAAAATCTAATTAAGCCACAGTGCCAGTACAAATCAGGAAGGAAAAAATAGAGGGTGGGAAGGGCAGAGTGAAAGCCTGTTTTGACATCCAAAGGACTAAATTAGGCTTCTGTTCTGAAGGATTCCCAGGAGGACTGCAGCCACCAGGCCAGCCTGATGCTAGAGAGAGGCTCATGGTGCAGCCTCACAAAGAGCATTGTCTCCTTGAGACACCAGGGTGCAATAGGTCTGATGGTCTGGGAGGGCAAAGTGCTTGTTATTATCATGAAGGCAAGTAGGAAATGGTGGGATGCTTTTTAAAAGGGCAGCAAAAGAGAAAAGAGCTTCAGAAGGGGCCTCACAAAGGTAGGATGGCAACAAGAAGTTGGGTGGGTAAAGAAGAGAAAAAATAAGCTAGACCATATGCTATAAAATGAACCTTTCACTTTATTTCATCCTTCTCTATACATCTACAAATCTGAAGATGTTTTATTTAGATTTTGTCCTTCCTCAAATGTTAACTGCCATTTACTGCTGTGTAGGACCCACCCCCCACCTCTCATCACACCTTTTGCTGCTTTAGATTTACCCTCCTGTCATGTACCATATTGTGGGCTGCCTTGCTAGCCCTGTGCCAGCGTCTTGGCTAGGGTAGAAGGCTGTAGGCAGAGGTGTTTTTGAAGTAAATGATGATTATTTGATTTGATTTGGAATCACTATTACCCTTATGGGGTTTATTAGCATTATTGTTTCTGTGAAATTACATGATGGCAGGCTCAGATTAAAGGGTCTCCTCGGACAAATATATAAAATGTGATATAATGTACATTTCCCCCACTGGTTTCCTTAGCAACAGCCTTTTCTCTGCACTGAGAGCAGAGAATTTGCAGGGGGGAGATGAGTAGCAGTGGCTCTGCCCTAGATCTTTCACTTCTGAGTTCTTGGGAAGTTCTTCTCCCTTCAGCATCTGTTATGTGGAAAAACAAAGACCAGCCAGACCCACTCATAGACCAATCAATATGTCTGGCAAAGCTGTGGGATAGATATGCTACCATAAAGAAGCAAGTCATTTCCATGACGTGATTGTAAACTGGGGCATTGCTCCTGGCACAGTATCTGACATGGGGAATCTACACCATAAACTGCTATAAACCAAATTTCTGCACTCAGGTTTGGTCAGAGCGTGCTATGAGGCTTGTCCAACTCCTCTCTTCTCTGCATCTTTATAGGCCACCATCTGGTACAGTCAGCGCCTGAGACTTCCCAGAGAAACATTTCCTTTTGCTCTCATGACAGCATCAGCCAAAGACCTTTCCTTGCCCCTGCCATCACTGGCCATTCACAGCATGCAGAACTGCCCTAAATCCCACACATCGTGTTCCTAGAAAGTTACTGACAGTTTGGAAGGAGGCCAAGAACTAGCAAGAAAAGCATTTCATGAGCCTAGAGGGATTGATTTCAGTAAGCCTTAAGAAAACTCTGAAAGGGATAATTCTGTGCCATGTAGGTAAACAAAGTCTCAGAGAGGCTGGCTGAAAAACCCTAGATATGTTTGGAAGGTGCAGATGACAACTGTGACAGCACTTTATTTAGAGTTGGACAGTGGGATATCTCAGTGGGAACAAGAGTATTAAGCAGGAAATCGTAGGCAGAAGAGCAGAACAGACTTTGGGGGAGCGGAATCTATTGGGAAATTTTCTAAGAGATGTCAGGAAAGTCCCATTAGGAAAACACTTGGAAAAACATTGAAATTTACATACCCAATGGGGTGCTGGCAGTGGGTGACCCTGGCTGAACCAGTAGGTTATTTAGATCCTCACACTTGTTTCTGTGATGAAGCCTGATCCCAAGTCTGCTTTAAAGAAATTTCCTCAGACTGCCTATCCTCATCGCATGCTCTTGACCCCCCCAAGAGGAGGGTTGGTAGTTCACTGGTCCTCTCCAGTCAGACCATGAACAATACACAGGACTTCCTATGTCAAACAGTGCTTTCCAGAACATTTCCACAAAGATCCCTGGACTGCCTGCAGCAAACAGCTCCTTCAATGAATTGTCCATGAACTGTTTCTTGTGCATTTGTTTATTGTTCAGAAGTACTTGACGAGTGATTTAGGCAACATGTCCTGTGCTTTGGATGGGATGGATAGCTAAGTTTAGTTCAGATTAAACATGAAGACAAGGAGGAATGAGGTTGCTGTATTTCAGAACATCTTGTAGCAAAGTAAAAGAACATAAATGAATAAAAAAATCCAACTTGAATATGTGTCCTCACATCACTCCGACCTAGAAGGGAGCAAAATCCTCCTATGCAGCCCACTCCTACCCTCCAGGCTCTTGCAGGAGGGATTTCAGATGGACTGTATTTATGCAAGAGTGTCCTCTCAGAAGCATTTGGCTTTCAGCAGTTAGTAGAGAACACCAGTTCACACATGAGAGCACCGAATATTTTAGACTAGTTTTAGCAATATGTCTTGAATCCATATTTTGGAAAATATGGAGGAAAGGAAAATAACTTCTACAGTTGTGCTGAATGAAAGGGGACAGGCGGATAATTTCTGGCTCCAAGAAACAATTCCTACACATTGAGACCTTCTCTGGAACACTGCACAACTCTATTAAACTGGGACTTGTGGTCTATCTGTGTTACACTGGGAACCAAAGCAACACAAAAACATGCTCACAGCAATTGAACCAGATCTTGCATTTCAAACCCCACTAACATCAGGACTGTGACAGATCCCACCTAGTTCCTCAATGTCTTTGCAAAGCTCACAGGAGCTTCAGAGTTAAAATAAGTTAAAGATGGTAAAATAGCTGGGTGTTAGGTACCATGGGTTTCTGTCTTACTTTTCAGGTCAGAGGTGCAACAGCCCCTAGGAACAGCCCCACCAGTTTCCAAATTCTTTACATGAATCAGCATCTTGGTTTACCATCCCTGACAGAGGGCCGATAGCACTCAGAGGAGAGCTGAGAGAGGATAAACACCTTCTAGATTGCGAGGCACTTGGGTACTGCAGTGATGGATAAACACATTAAAAGGTGAAGAGGCAGACCGGAAACAAATATCACCTTAATCAGGAATTCAGCTGCTGCAGTGCCAGCTACACAGGAGAGCAATTACATTCTGCATAATCCCTGATTTCTGTACTACCTACGGTCTTATTCTCCTCAGCATCTGCTGATCTGGCAAGTCCCAGGAGCCCCAGGCTTAAAATTACACACTGGGTACCCCCTGCTCTTCAGTCACTGCATACCTGTGTGTTAAACAGCACTGCACTGAAGAAAGGTTTTCGCTCAGGGACCCTTGAGTGGATGCACAGCATAACCTCTCCTTTCACCCTCTCTCTGCTGCAGAAATGAGTGCCTCAAGGAAACACAGCCTTGCTAAACACAACCTGGGAGGTTAGAGGACAGCACAGGGAAAGAAGATCAGTGGCATTGCTTTTGGCTGGTGCAGGGCAGAATGTCTCATCTTTTCTGTCACAAAACAGTTTGTTCCTTACTGGGTGGCTCATTGCCAAGGTAATAAATAGAAGTTTCTAAAAAGAAATAAAATAAAAAGGAAAAATAAACACAGAGCAATGACTTTTTCTGCAAATTGATGGGAGACTTGCCTGAGGCTATGGAGAAGGGGTGACAGGGATGAACAGCTCTCTCGTGGAGCCTTATTAAAGAGCAGACTGGAGCTCTTCTCAGATACTCTTTATGAGATGCTGCCATCTGGGAGAAATCCAGATTGGAAATTATCAGAGAGAACAATTCCAGCTGCCCACAACACTGCCAAAGCAGAAATTATCCCCTTACACAATAGCACTGACTCAGTCTGCTTACAACTTTTGTTGAGTTTGGGGCAGTTATACAAGGTCTGCCATTAGTCATGGTGCTATTTATTTGTACTATGGAGCCCTGCCCACAGAGCAGGCCCCAATTATACTAGAAAGTATACAAACATCAAATATACACACAACAAATAGAAAGTCCCGATGTACACAAAGGCCAGGGCAGAAGCTTAATTATGAAATACATCTGCCACATTCACCCTGTGCCTCACAGCATCTGTCTTATCTTATGATGGCTATCCACCTGTTTCATACCAGCATCCTATCTGTAACCTAAGGTGAGAAGAAGCTGCTGTATGCAGTATTAATCCACCATTTTCCTGATTAACATCTGAGAGCTAATTATTTCCATAGAGACCTTGCAGCTACTACACTGTGGTAGTAGTGGCACAAAGACCTAATATAATTTAGTAGTGCTCTTCTTTCAGCTGGACTTTCAGAGACAAAGGCCTGTTGACTGCCCTTTCCTTTCATGATCAGGTGATGCCTCAAGGGATATCTGCTCGTCTCCTGCCTGCCATGCCACAACATCCCGTATCTCTCAAGGGGAAGAAATGGACCCGATACTGCTAGGAGCAGGATGTCTACCCCACAAATTAATGGAAGACATTTCTAGCCACTCATGGAATTTAATGCTGAAAGCAGTGAAAAAGCATGGAGGGAACTGAGATTCTCCTCAGTGGCCCCTTTGTCCTGCTGTAGCTAATGCAAGAGCTGTTATTTGCCCTTGATCTCCCAGAGAGGAATACCTCTAGCACAGTCTTTGGCAAAACAGGTCACAGTATCCTGTTTCCTCCCACCACAGCGTGATTGTTAGAGAAAGATCTGCCCTCAGATGGCTGGTGAAACCCTCCCAGATGGCACAAAACCCAGCTGATGGAGAGCACCCCAGCAGCAGCAGGACACTTCACTGTGCTAGACAGTGAGCAGATGCATAAGAAGTGAATGCCCCTAGTGCGAGGGAGAGCTTAGGGATGTTTTCTATCCCTTCTTCTTGGGACTTGACACATTTTCCCTAATGCATTTTCTCTTTTCAGACAAGAATTCTGACACAGGGAAATATCTGAAAGCACTTCATTAATTAAGGGGCCTTGAGTTTTGCTGATTTTTGATGAGACTTCAGGCTCTGAATTGACTTTTGAAAATGAGATGAGCTTAGGCTTACTTAAGCACTTTCTCAACTTTACCCAAATTGGTTGCATGAAGAGGGAGCATTTAAGGACTGAGATTTATCAGGAGGAAATGTTGTTCTGAACCAAATTTGCACCAAAAGAGAAAACTGGAAAGATAAGTGATTTTGCATAACAGGTGCTTGAGTAGTGAAGGTTTTCTTAGTAAAACAAGAACTGTCTGAGAGGCTCTTCTGCTTTCCCACTCTTTTACATTAGGAAAAAAGAGAAGCTTGCTGTTTCTTTAAAGAACTGAGAAAAGGAATGTATTCCAGAGTGAAATGTTAGGTTTGCATTTTTTTTCTCATTGTATCTTTTTGTCAGCCAGGAAGTAAAGCAAGAGAGATTCTGGAGGTCTAAACATAATCTGTCATGTGTGCCCCACCTGGGTTTGGCTGGGTCTGTGTTCCCTACCTCTATCTTTTCCCTCACTGGCTAAAAAGGAGAATCTGAAGCAAGAACAGATAAAAGAGCCAGTTGCTTGGGGTTTTTTGACTAGAGGTATGTGGGGTGCTCTAAGACTTCAAGGCAGTAGGAAGAACAGCATTACCAAGTGAGTGGAAAAATTATCTCTGAATTAGCTGTAGCATTCTTCTCTAGAAAGTTCCTGTCCTCCTCTGTTCCCCTCCAGCTTTTCACAAAAAGTCCAGACAGGGAAAGACAGAACTATTTCTAAAAATCAGGTGAAAGCTTCCTCTTTTTTCTGCTTTGCCAGAATCAAGAAGAAACCAAATGGCTCTGCTGAGCTGTGTCTATCCTGCCAGGTATCCCCCTTTTTGCATGTCAGTCCTTGTGCTCTGTCCTCACCATGTGTCTGTTGTTCAGTTCTGCAGTGCCATGTCTGTGCCTGCTGGATGGCTTTTAATCCATGACCTTGCACATATGCTCAAGCCTGCTACAAGAGTCCCCACAGATGCAGTTTCCAGTACCCTTCTGGCACTTCTAAGGAGATGGCTGAGGAGACAAGAGCTTTTCATACACAGTGACTCTTCTCTTGTGTCCCATCTCACAAAGCCACCATTTCATGCCATGGCAACAAAAGAGAGTGACAAATGACTGCCATAACTGAGGACCTTCCCTGGTGTGTCCTTCACACAAGCACTGGTGCCAGGCAAAGCATTAGGAACTGTACTGTAAAGAGAAAGCCCAGATTACAGAAGTCTTTCAGAATTTCCATGCAACGGTTCTTATCCTATCTGTGTCCCCTAACAGACATGACACACTGTCTTAGTCTGCAGAGAAAGGAAACCTGCGTGAACACCCTAAAAAGGGACTTGTGGAACGCTCCAACAAGTCCGTCGTGGGGCACAACCACAGACCATCCCACCATAAGTGTACAGCCAGCCAAAATTACTTTAACTTCAGAAGAGAGAAGTCAAAAAGAGAGCAGTGTGGAAGCTTCGCAAGGCCAGTCATGCAAGGCTCACTGAATAAACTGTGCCACGTTCAAACAGCTTGATGCTGGGGAATTTACAGAAAAGCACAGCTGAGCCCAGAGCCTGGGGTCAGCAGCCTTAGAGGGACCAGAGTGTGTTGGCACCACCCTAACAACCTGGCAGGGTAACTTTAGGGACACACCAGACTTTAACACCATGACAGCAAGGCAGCTACTTCACAAAGTCCTGACTAACATGATAACTGGTCCAACAGTTGTCCGCTGTGACAGGAAACGTCAATGTGGCCCATGCCTTGACAAGACTCCAGCTGAATATGGGCATTTAGCCAGAAACTACTCTGCAGTGGGATGTTCTGCCTGCCTGTTTGCCCAGGGGGTTAGAGGGGGAGCAGCTGAGTATATCGGAAAAGGTCAGGCCAAGAGGTGGCAAGAGTCAATCCTCAGGTTTCCCCAAAGCAACTAGAATCAAATTACTTTTTGGAGCCTGGAAGGGGCAGAGATGAGAATGTACAGAACAGTGTGTAGGAACTGGGAAAATTTAAGCAGACGTAGTAGTCACTGGGTGAGGTCTGTCCTGTGGACAGGAAATGTTTCCTCAGGATAGTTTTAAAAGTTTAATTTTCTGCCTCTGCTCCAGAGGCCAGAGAGAAGAAGCCTGACTATTTATAAAGATAAGTTTGACGCATGATGAAGGAGCTTGTGTGACATGATAGGCTGTTGCAGTCAGGAAATGGACACCCTGACCTAGGAGAGGCATTCCAGCACTGTGCTCCTAATCTCAAGCTCTGGCCGTCTGCAGGCTTCACTCTCTCAGGAGGAGTCAGGAAAAGAAAAGGGGAAAAAAAAGTGCCTTTAGTTTCAACTCAAACAGAAGCAATTCTGAGGAAAACAGCAGGCTTCAGGAAGCAAACTCAGATGAAAGAAACAAACATGCCTAAGGAGATGGGCATGTCAGGCATCCCCTTTAACTAACTGGTCTGTAGTGCTGCTGCTGGGCTCTGGGGTTTGACATCAGGCCAGCAACAGCAGTTGAGCACCAATGGCCTAAGACCTGTTGGGCTGACATGGAAACACTAGCCCATGAGAGGTATCACAAATGCATATGCCTCCGAATTAGCTGTGAGAACATGTTGCCAGGGTGAGCTCATACTAGCATGTAACCTGATGCAAGCCCAAAAAGCTGGAGGTGTTGATCTGGGGTGTTAACCAAAGACACTGGAAACTAATACCCCAAAGACCGGCTCTTTTATTTCTGACTGTTCCACTTGGGAAGTGGAATAGTGGTTAAAGTGGCAACTTACCTGTTAGAAGTACGTGTATCATCCTTGACTAGAAGTACTGACTTCTTCCCCCAGCATGGAGAGCACAGCTTCCCAGCTCCTGCCTCCTCACAAAACCAGCAAATGCATGTTCAGCAAGCAGGAGACTAAGAAACAGAAGCCACCAAAAAAGCTGGGAGGGTTCCCCACTGGGGCAATTACAGTCTCTGGTGTTCTCCTGGTAGGAGGTGGAATAAAAGTCTCCACCCTGCACAAAGGGAGATCCTGTATGGGAGATTCCCACCTGCTGATGGTTTTTGCACCCCTCCAACAGGCCTTATGCTGCCTTCACAGAATCATAGAATGGTTTGGGTTGGAAGAGACCTTAAAGATCATCCAGCCTCCCTGCCACAGGCAGGGACACCTTCCACTTGAGCAGGTTGCTCCAAGCCCCTGTGTCCAGCCTGGCCTTGAACACTGCCAGGGATGGGGCAGCCACAGCTTCTCTGGGCACCCTGTGCCAGCACCTCAGCACCCTCACAGGGAAGAATTTCTTCCTAATGTCTAATCTAAACCTACCCTGCTACCTCTCACCCCAACACAGAAGAAAGGGATTTGAGATGGCAGTTGTGTTAGAGGGTTTACAAAATCAAATGCTCAAAGGTAGGAGGCATCTTGGCCATGACTACATTAATCAATTAAATGGTGTCAGAGCATGTTCCTGGACTCCAGATCTGATCACCCACTGTTAATTGTACATTCCCTGTCACAGTTTTGAACCAGACGAAGGAGGGGTACTCCCAGACAATCCTTTCAAGCAGTCTGTGATTTATCTCAGACCAGGAACAACTCTTCATAAGGAGTCTGCAGGAAGCTGCCTACTTCTGGATGGTAATGAGGTTTAATGAAGTCAAGGCAGACCTTTCTATTCCAGTTGGTTTCATTGCCAGAGAAAGATTCTACATTTAATTTTCTAGTACTACTGTAGCCTATAGTACCGTTCCAGGAGCAGGGTAGAAAAGGTTACAGGGTTTGGAAATACCTCTGATGTAAAATGTCACCCTTCGCATCTCTTCAATAAACAGAGCTGTGGCTGCTTCCTTCAGCTCCATCTCAGTTTACAAAATGTCCCACTGGCCAACTCATGGAAATAAACTAGAACAGGCATGAAACTCACCCATTTGAAAGATTCCACAGAGAAACAGCAGTACATTTCTACATCCATGTCTCTGGAGTGGCAAAAATAAACCCCAAACACAGTAGGGAGGAGGGAAGGCAGGCTGCTCAGAAAGAAAAGAAAATGAGGCAGGAGGGCAGCTGACACAGGACAAGGCTACTGATTCTAACCATGCTTCAAAGGTCTCATGCCAATTCGCATTGCTCTGTGGAGGCTATGCAAAAAGCCTACATGCAGTTGCAAGTCAAGTTACAAACCTTCAGCTCCATTCATCTTTTGCATCAGAAGTACCTGGAGCACAACAGCAGTAAATTAGTGCCAGCTCTCCTGCTGAGATAATTCAGGTATCTTTCCCTGCCCAGCAGGGCCTGATTTTCATGTCGATTACATATTGTGATTAACATGGAGGCATTTGCTCATCCAACAGAGGAAAAAACCCAGACGCTAAAACCTTCACCAAATTGGGCTTTGGGGGGAAAAACTTGCTGTTTATTCTGCTCCACTCAGTGAACTATTAATTTCAATGAAGAACCAGAGATGGGCAATGACACAAAGCGATTGATAGATCTGGTCTATTTCACCCTCACATACCTACTGGGGTACACACACACTGAGCGAGGCTTGCCAATCACCTCAGTGCTTGATATTGTCCCTACCTCCCACACCACTGATTAGTGTCACTCACCGAATGAGCAGAGGGGGCGCGGAGGCAGAGTCTATAGCACTGAGAAACTTACTTCAAATCAAACCTGTGAAACACAATCTAAGATTCATGCCTTGTAGGTGGAGGCAGGGGGAGAAGAGAGGAAAACATCTTTCCCAAGAAGGCCTCATAGCTGCTTTTATTTCTTGTAAAAAAAAGGAATTATCTAGTTTTGCTAGAGGGGAAGAGAGAAGGTAGGTTGATTTCAGGAGCACTCTGTCACGTTTTGGCAAGGAAATTGTTCAGGGTCAGGGGGTGCAGGAATATAGTGGGAAATTATGGTACTTGTGGAGGGTCTCTGTTGAAGGCAGATGATCAATATCGATCTGCCAGAGATAGTTAGATTGTCTTTATAGGATTAGCTCCACATGGTGGGAGTCCAAGAGACTCTACAGTGTGATACAGAGGTAGGGATGGAAGGGGGAGGGAGGTGGGAGGCTGACTTTCATGTCTGCATGTTGACAGCCAGCATCTCGGAAGCTCAGTGCAGAAGGGTTTTGCTAAAGATTTGTCTAGAAAGAGGTGACATGCGGTAGCTTGAAATGGTGCTGAGTTGCAAAGATCTGAACTGGAATCTTTCCAAAGCTGAAGTGCGCCTGGGAATTGGACCTATGGTCAACATCCTGTGAAGGGTCAATTTGGATGTTAGGGAGTTTGGAGAGGGGGTTGGAGGGTCCCAAATTAAATCTGGTTGAAGATGGAGAACAGGAATTTATGCATCAGGTGGGGGTGTGACAGAAATACCTGTGTTGCTTAGTGGTTATTTCGTGCATTTGGAGTCAGGACTTTTGGAACAAAATGAAGTAAAGTTCTGCCTGCAGTGGGTCAGAGATTTATCTGTATGGTATGAGTTCCACCTTCTGCAAAAGTAGACTGTTAATATTGCTGAGACAGACACTGTAAGACTCAGGAAGTCTTGCAAAAGGGTACAAGGGAGCCCAAATACCCATCCCAAGAGACACCTGGAAGTCAAACAACATTGGGCATGCCTGATGCTGAGCACCCACCACTTCCACTAATGGCATCCAGATTAGAGCAGAGGAAGGGGATGTGGGATCAAAGGGCTTTTGATCTGGTTGGACTCAGCTTTTAAAAGAGCCATATCATTAGAGTCTCATGAGCTTTGACATCTATGGGATGAGGAGCCTGGACAGATTAATTTTGCTGTGGGAAGGTAAGATCCAGATCCACCTCAACTCACCTTTCCTGTAAGCCCTTTAAAAGCAACAGACATACCAGCCCTTTGCAGCACCTAGCACATGGGAGCCCACTCCCTCCTTGGGGCTCTATCTGCAACCCACAGAGACATCACTACCATTAAAAGGCCATTGTGTGGTGACATACGGTTAGGGATTCCAACACAGCTTGATTCTGCATTGCTGACAAAGCCCTGCTAGGGCAGGAGCCCTTTTTAAGGCAGCGATGGGGTTCTCCACGTGACGTTCACACTTCGAGGAACTGATCATTTCACTGTCAAACAATAGTTACATGGCTGGATTCCATACACAAATTACTCCATCCAGAAACAGATGTCCAATTAAGGGAAAATATGTTTCCAAAAATCATTTTGTTTCCTACCGTTTATAAGCTTGCTTTTTTTTTTCTTTTTTAACTGACTTTTCATGTCAGTCAACGTGGAGTTGGCTTATTTTTAACTGAATTAGTAAATTCCTATACCAACCCCATGATGTGGCATGAACAGTTCGCTATTTGTTTTTGGGTTTTTTAAATTGCTGAACCACTATCAGATTTTCCACTCCATCTTTTGCCCTGAAGCCTTTCATGCCATTGTACTATAGTGGATCTAAGATTTGATTTTAAGGGAAGCTGCAGAGGCTCAGAAGGCCCAAAACTAGGCCCTGTGAACTTTTAAGTGCTCTTAAGGATGATAGAAGTGCAAAGTTTTAACATGAGATTAATGTCATGATCTAGTTTACATCCCTGAGAAAGCACATTCAACAGTCCTGGCATCAAATAAATGACCTTAATGAGGACAGAAAGCTGTCACTTCACAAAGCAGATCCTTCTTCCCTTCACCCTCACATGCGACCAATCATTCCTTGGAGGTGGTGAAGACAACAGGACACATGGAAAGAAGGGGAAGCTGCTTGGAGCAGGTGCATGCTAGGCAGGTCTGGCT
The DNA here is from genome assembly GCF_000696875.1 of Nestor notabilis. Taxonomy (NCBI): domain Eukaryota; kingdom Metazoa; phylum Chordata; class Aves; order Psittaciformes; family Psittacidae; genus Nestor; species Nestor notabilis. The sequence goes on from NW_009944076.1 coordinate 84,982, forward strand.
GCTTGGAGTGTTTGGGTACAACATCTTTCTTCTGGGTTTGTCCATCTTCAGTGTCCCAGGATTACCATTCTTCAGCGAGTGTTGGGATCAGATGGATGTGGGGGTCCCCATCCTTCCCAGGCCTCCGTCGGGAACTGAAAAGCCTCCTGGGTCAGTGTGTTTTGGGCTGAACTTGTACAGCTGTTTTGGCACCAGGTTTCACTGGGATTTCAACCCTGTCATGTTCCTTTGTTCCTCGTCCCCCAGTGTGGGTACAGGGAATCACAAATGGAGGATGGGCCAGTGGTGCCAGAGGATGAGAAGGAAGAAAGGAGAGATTCAATTCGCCTTCACCACACTTAATATGGATTTGAGCACTGTGGCGTGCGACTGGGGTCCTGCTGACCCTCACTGTGGATGCCCCCTCTTGGCTGCCTGGGGGCCACCTTGTGATTACTGCAATAAGGGACAAGCACACTGCCAGTAGCCTCAGAAACATTTAGGAGTCTGCAAACCAGTGGGAAACCATTATCCTAAAATCCTTGCTGGGCTTGTTTCACCAGAGCCGCTCTGCATGTGTTGGTGTGCTGGAGAGGAGCTCCAGCGCGCTTGTGTGGGCAGCAGAGGGAAGGAGCACCATGTTTTCCCTGACGGGTGCTCCCCGGAGAGCGTCTCTTATGTCTCTCACACACCTCCGCCACTGCTGGCAGCCGGGATCGCGCTGCAGCGCTGCGCAGCCCCCTCCTCCCTCGCCCAGAGACTGGTGCATCGCTCCCCAGACGGTCGTTGGGAGGAAAAAAAAGAAAGGAAAAAAGGCAAAATAGAGGCTTTAAAAAAAAAAAAAAATGGGGGTGGGGCTGGGGAAGAGGGCGCATAAAAACCCCACAGTGTTACAGGAAGGTTTCCATAGCTGGGCATGGAAATACTGGTCTAGGCAAGAGGGAAGGCAAAATAAAACTCCCCATGAGCAGCTGTCAGGTAGATAGTGTCCTCTGTGCTCACCTCAGAGTGCTCAGCCCACATTCAGAGAAACGATGAGGATCCCAAAGCTTGGGAAGAGAAGATAGTGAAAATGAGTTCTCAAGCTTTATTCCAAGCATAGTTATCAAGTGCTGTGCCAGAACTGAAAGAAAGGTCTGGTACCTTCATTTCCGATGACTCGGGTTTGACCTTAGTCATTGGACTCAGTGCGGTGAATCAAGGCTGAGAGAGTAAGAGTACCTGCATCTGAAAGTTTCTCTTCCTAGAGAATGGTTTCATGCTGTTTGGCTTAACTGCAAATGTGGCAATCCAAGCCATTTTATCTGCTAAGTAGAGGGAAGTCTATTATGACAGTATCAACCAAAACATCATATGTATAACCCAACACTCCTCACATGACATTTATGTTTACCCCAGCATCTTTGGTGTACCTTACAAGTGCAGTTATATGGATTTTTCTTTCTGGCTCTTTTCTTCAAAGATAACAGTAAGTCCGATTTGGCAACAGATTTGCTTGTGTTCTCTGAAATAAACATGAGAGAGATAAAGACCTATGGAAAATAAGCTTTTGCATGCAGTTTTCTTTCATCTGATCTCCTTAGAAGTTTGTTTCACATTCTCTGGGAAGGCAAATTGCTGGGTTTGAGGTCCTCTGAGAGGTTAGAGTTCTCCTAGCCCAGTGTTGTAATATGGGCTGCCATATGGCATGGCATCAGGTGTGGTACTCTAGAGAAAATATCTGTCCTTCTGTTGCCTCTCCTTCCCCATAACAAATTCACATAAAAACCTTTCCTTAAAATCTGAGATACTGAAGGTAACTGCAATATTTACTGCAAAATTCCCTGTAGAAGAAGTCTTTGAACTTTCTATTTCTGTTCCTTATGACATAAGTGCAAATGTGCCCTGGATAAGTCCTGGTAAGATCCTTTACAGGAACACTGTGTGCTGCACAGTGATATACAGACATACATATACCTTCTGACAGAGCTAGGTATGAACCTCATGTATTGTAATATCACATCTCTGTGTCTTTTCCTGTACCTTGAAATTATCACATCACATAGTCATGCAGGTGTTTTGAAAACATAAGGAGCTGTTCCACATCTCCTGCTTTGTCTTTATACAGTGCTCGTCCTCTCTGGCTTAACTCTAACGACAGTCACCAGAAGTGCCATAGTGGCCCTTCTGATCTTAAAATAGAATTTTATTTTTTTTTTTGTTTAGAAAGTAGAAGAGATCTTCTGTAACATCTCAGGTCATTTTGTCTGTCCTTCAATACAGCATGGCTAAAGAATTTCCCTCCATAAACTTTGACCTGAGCTCATAACTAAGCTAACATTCAGTGTGTCATACCTTCTTTTTTAATCTGTAACTGAATTTTGTTGCAATCCTCATCTCCTTTCCCTGACTGCTCTGTCAGGGAAAGACAAGCTGCCTCTGACTCCTTGATTCATTCTTTCACGTCCTTTGTGTCATGGTGCCTATTCCTACAGATACAGTGCGTTGTCTTTCACGACCACTCAAAGAAGTTGTGTGGAGAACAAGTAGATCCATCTGAGCGCATTTTGTGTCAGACTGGTGATGTTTCTGTACAGTCTAAAGCTGTGTTGTGTGTATGAGGTCAGGTAATGAGATAATGTCACAGGACATAGCATTTGGAAGCAAATGAGCCAAGGTCTGTCTTTTGTTGAAGCGAGTGCCTTTTCTGGGAGGGGTTATGCCTAGAAGAGAAACAGCAGGAGTCGACAACTGCATTTTAGGCAGGCTGTGCTTCCACCCGGCTTTTCTTGAGGAACATTAGAAGTTGCACTACAAAACTGCATGTGGTCTTCTGTAATAACAGTTGTGTCAATGCAAAGGTGAACCTCCAGCAGAAAGCAGGCAGATACCTTAAGGAATGATAGTTATGCTCATCTTCTTAGTTTTTCACATTCGTGCAGTGTGAAGCAGACTGCTTTTACTTTACTGGGAAATGGTCATGGTGCAACCCTCATTGGCAAGAACAGGCCAGCTCAGCAAGGTTGTCTAGGTCTCTGTGGAGCAGGGACTGTTCATCTTTGGTGTCTTGTGCTTTATCCAAACATGCTGTCAGTCCTCCACCAATTACATAAAGGTAGTACCTCAAACAGGTCAAAAGCTCGTCGTTGAGAAAAGACTTTTTTCTTTCATTTTCAGACAAATGTTGTGTTGCAGAAGTCTAGGAAAGATGCCGTGTAAAGAATTTATGAAGCCAGTCTCAATTCTTATTCCAGTGTCTAATCAGATGTCCAACATCTGCTTGATGTTGCTGTGTGAGCAGCTTTCTCACACCTGGCATATTGGGCAGTAACAGTTATCTGAATGGGAGAAGGAGTCTGAATCAGGAGTCCCAGCTTAGTAGCTGTCTTGGTTTGAAAAGAACTTTAGGATTTACTGGGCAAGTTGGGAGGAATAAGTTCCTTGTACTTGTGCCAAACAATATCTCCTCCAGTAATGCAGGTGACAACATCCCAAGGAAATAAAGAGAAGAAAAAAGAACTAGGACTAGTCACTGTTAGTTAAAGGTCTTTTTGTTGTTTCCCCCTGCCCTTTCTCCTTGCTGCATTTCCCCTCCTCAGAGGACTACTTCTTGAGACACTTGTGCTGTGAAACCATCTGTGACTCAACCTGCTACTTGACTAATGTTTGGTACGTAATTCAGAATCTTTCTCTGCAGCCTGGGTGGGCAGATATGTTTCCCATTCCTGTCTCTGTCACAGGCCAAATCCCAGTTATTCAGATGTATTCAAAAAAACAACCAACCAACCAACCAACCAACCAAGTGATGTCGTGACAACTGGTTTAGGCTGTACTGGAGGTTTTCATTAGTGACTCCAAAGAAAGTATTTTACAACTCAGGAGTGGAGCAAATCTTGGTATCATGTGGTCTCAGTCTTCCCTCTGAGCCCCCCATCATGTTCAGCATTTGTTTATGAACTGCATGGTCCCTTCAACCACCAGCTAGCTGAGCATGATATACACCAACAACATGGCTGCAAGGGAAAAAGTGTCCCTGATTAGTCTAGGTGACTCTTTCTGATTAGTCTAGGTGACTCTTTGGTCTGGTTATATCATCCTAACAGTAGCTCATGTCTCCCGAATTAACCTTGCAAAGCTTAGTAAAACACATCAGAAGCCCTTTGAGACTAGCCAAACCCAGATACAGAACCTACTCTTGGAGAAAAAGTGGCTATTCTCTTCCCTGCGGCCCACATCTCTTCCAAACAAAAATCCCCTGCCATTGCTGTGCATAAACTAGGGACTCAAAATTTTTATTCTTAGCCACATTTATTTTTTCCTTCATGAGGTGGATGTGCCTTCCAGGAACCTCTTCTAAGCAAGCATAAATTGCATTTGTTCTTATAATTTCTATGTCAGTATGTGGCCTACAGGAACAAGTTTGCAGCTGTGATGCTGCAGTACTTTATAGTACTGTGTATGGTACTTAAATACTTTATTTCTTGCTTCCTGTTTGAGAGTGAGATCATGCCATTTATCCAGGCGCTGATGAGGTGAACAAAGTGGAAAAGAAGAGTGACAAGCCAATAGGGAAATGCAAAATAGAATCATAGCCTGGTTTGGGTTGGAAGAGACATCTAAAAGATCATCTAGTCCTACCCTCCTGCCATGGACAGGGACACCTTCTACTAGAGCAGGTTGCTCAAAGCCATGTCCAACCTGGCCTTGAACACTGCCAGGGATGGGACAACCACAGCTTCTCTGGGAAAGCTGTTTGTGTGTCTCACTGCCCTCATTGCAAAGAGTTGCTTCCTTCTATCTAACCTAAATCTACCCTCCTTCAGTTTCAAAATACTGCCCCTTGCCACAACAGATCCTGGCAAAAAGTATTCTTCCACCTTTCTTATAAGCCCCTTTTACATATTGAAAGGTTGCATTAAGGTCTTCTCAGAGCCTTCTCTTCTCCAGGCTGAACAATCTCAACTCTCTTATCCTGTCTTCATCAGAGAGGTGCTCCAGTCCTCTGATCATTTTTCTGGCCGTCCTCTGGACCCGTTCTGACAGATCCATGTCTGTGTAGTACTGGGAACCTAGACCCTGACACAATTCTTCAGGTGGAGTCTCATAAGAGCTGAGTAGAAGGGCAGGATCACCTCCTTCAACCTGCTGGACATGCTTCTTTTGATGCAGACCAGGATACAGTTGGCTTTGCTGGCTTGCATCCAATTTTTCATCCACTGGTATCCTTCTCTGCAGTGCAGCTCTCAATCAATTCATCGCTCAGTCTGTTCTGACATTGAGGATTGCCCCAACTCAGGTACAGGCCTTGCTGAACTTCAGGAGGTTCACATGGGCCCAGTTCTCAGGTGTGTCAAGGTCCATCCGGGTGTCATCCTTTCCCACTAGTGTATCAATCAACTGCACCACTCAGCTTGGTGTCATCCACAAACTTGCTGAGGATGCACTCGATCCCTCTATCTATGCCATTAACATTAAATGGCATTAATCTTAAATAGCATTGGTCCCAGTATGGACCCTTGAGGAACACCACTTGTTGCATGGTCAGGACACACACAAGGACACCACTCTGCCTCCAGAGTGCATACCTGGTGTCATTTTTGTTCTTTTCTCCATTTGCTCTAGTCATGCCACATGGATTTAGCAGTAACATCTTTGAGGATGCAGAGCTAGGCCACAAGAACAGCAACGTCTCCTCTCCGTGAATGCCCTCCAAGGGGGAGAAATGAAAGAGAGTGAATATGAAGCAGGGAATATAAATTGCAGCACGACTTCACCAGGAAACCTAGCGTCCCTCCAAGCCCCAAACCACCAAAGAAGGAGCCAAAGCCCATCTTCACATATCAGGAGTTCAGTAACTGTTGGTGACTGGGATGGAGCCCGGTCTTCGAGCAGCAACACAAGAAGTTCATTTTGGCTTGCTTCTGTGGATATCTGCTTCCACTACATCTGCTGCAGGGAACTGCAGTTCGAAGGCTTACCACTTTAAATAGATCGCAGCTATTGCCACAAAAGGCACTAATAAAAGGGGCTCGTACTGCAGCTGATGAATAGATGCAGAGCTGGTTTCCAAGTTTCTACTGCATCATGAGCAGAATAAAAAGAGAGGTCCGAAGCCTGTGGTGAAAATTTTGCTGTATGAATCCAGGTCTTTAGAAGGTCTCACACCCACTGAAATTAATGAGTGTTGAGAGGCTGTGTACCTTTGGGACTCCAGAACAAAACATTTAGTTCTGCGTACTAACTATAGGCTTTGTGCTGTACATACATATACACAACCACCCACACACTCTCTCATCACAGACTTAATTGTAAGCTGAGCACTCCCACCAGGAGTGAAATTAAATGCTCAAAGAAAGGTTATTCCTTAAGTTTATTTCTAAGATGCTCTGCCCTCAAGATACAAGTGATGTATGTTCTCTCTCTCTCCCCCTGCTTTTCCCCACCTTCCCACACCCCAATGTATTATCTCTTATCTCACCATCACCAGTACTTGAAAGGATGATGTACTCTGCAGCACTTACTCTGTTTTGGTCTATTTCTAACACTGAAAGTCTTTAATACACTTTTCTTCACAGATATAATTAACCCCTTTACTGAGGTGGATGTAGTGTTCATTTCCAGCCTGACTGTAGAAGGAAAGCAAAGGCATTGCTTCCATTTCTATCCATTTTTTCCCACTGTATGTTGCCAGAAGGATTGGAACTGAAGATTTCACAGTTATGAGCCACTATGTGTCTGAACACAAACATGATGAAGTTAGGAGAGGAAATGTTTCTCGACCATCATACATGAGATCTGTAAATTCCTTCCAGTCAGGCACAGCTGCAAGCTATCCTCAAACCAGAGCAACGAGGAAAGAAAACCTGCTCTCTCCTGTTGTACTAGCTCTCTTCCACAGAGAATTGTGAGTGCGGGTAGATCCAGATGTTCCTGTCAATGAGGTGGGAGAGGAAATTGCAACCATAGCTCACAGGGGAAAAAAAACCAAAACAAACTCTCCAAACACCACAGAGCAGGCTCTCACATAGCCTGTTGTTCCCAAACAGATCCTTCGTGCTTTGCAGTATGTCATTTAATGCTAGCCATTGAAATCTTGCCTCACTCCTCTCTTCGTTTTACTTTTCAAAGAGACTCCTCTTGGGGAGGAGTGGTCCCATCAAGACAGTAACAGCCTCAAAGTTGCATGAAGGTTTTAGACAGCCCTGTTCTACTCCTGCCGGAGTAGAATATGAAGGCTGAGCTACTTGCCCAGGACTCCAGCACACTGCTGGAGAGTTTGATTGTTCAAAAGGATTCAGACAGCCATGTGCTGAGTGGGAAGGGCTACTGAAGTACAGCCAGTATGAAACCCAGCTCTGTTTCTATTTTTCCCTTTTTTTTTAAAACCTACTCTTTTAGAGCCTAGGCACCCCTGTCAAGCAGTGATTCATCATCCAAGCATGGTCTCCTGAAGGCAAGCCTTTTCCAAAACGGACTGCAAGGCACAGCTCATTTTTAAAAGACCAGAGGCATATGAGCTAAGTGATCTATGTGGTAACAGGCATGCACCTGAACCTTGTTCACCAACCATGCTGCTGAATCGAAGCAGCTGGAACTGCAGTTTTTGGAGGTCAGAAGTAGGTAAAATGTGACTGGTTTCTGCCAGATTAGGCAGAGGAAAGTCACTTATGAGGATTATAAATGAATTTAGCCAACACGGGTTGGCTTAGATCCACCCAAGCTGGTGGAAAAACAGGGCATAGCAGAGGCAGAATGTTAGAAATCAAGAGGGGGTTACAGATGGAAATGCAAGCATGTGAAGAATTACACAGGAGAATCTGAGGTTCGTACACACGGATTTAGGGACCTCACTTCTTCCAGTAACATGTTTTAGATATTTACATCCTCTATTATCTCAGTCCAGGGCCTTTTTCTTTGGAAGTGAGATTAGCAGCGTCCCGAGTGATACCATAGTTCATTAATATCTAGAGCACTTCACCCAAGTTCAGCCTAAAGGCCTTTACACTGCTTTGCTTTGTATATAGCATCTGTAATCTATCTGGGTATTTACACCACACCACTTCTTCAACTGAATGTCTACATACAGGATGTCCTTTGACAACGGCTGAAACTCAACCACATCAAAGCAAGAACTGCTTACTAGCAGATGGCACAACTTCACATGTCTTCCTACACAAGAAGCTCACCAACATCAGCTGCCATGCAGTCGGCAGCCTGGCCTAGTGGACAGCTGAATGAGCAAAGCATCAAACAATGAATCTGCTGATGCCTGGCTCTGCTTCAGTGTACCATCTGTAAAAGCACAGATAGGTCTCTAACTAAGGTCTAGGGTAAAAAAAATACAGCAAATACCTCGGGCATATTTTAAGAAGGGTGTTGTTTCAGATGGTGCATTTTGTAGACTGAGAGTTTTAAACTGGATGAAACCGACTTCTTAATTACCATCAAACAACAGAACAGAGCTTGTCCCAGATGACACATATAGTCAACAAGTTTCTGATCTGAAACAGACAAGGAAGCTACAGCACAGCTGAACTAGAAAAAAACATAATAGGAAATATGTTAAAGATTATTCTCTAATCATTCTCCTTGTTATGAGCTAGCAGTTTGTGACTGTTACAAAGAATTCCATTTTGGGACAGAAAAGTTTGACTGGAAAGAAAAAGATTGATGACTTTATGCGCTAAGGGATCATTTCAGCTGTAGAGGGAACATAACAAGAGACATAGGGACAGCAGCTTAAACGTGACATACTGAAATTAGTTGGGGGGTTCGCTGGTTAGCAATACGTGCCATTATCAGTGCAAAAGCAAAATGTACAAGAAGTTTCTTTCTCATGATTTATGAGCCAGCTTTGTGAAAGTGTCACATCCACAGTGCCTAGCACCATGAGAAAACTTCAAGTCCATCTTGCTTCCCATACAAAAACACTCAGATTACCAGCTGGTGTTAGGAAACTCTCTCCATCGTGTTACAGCAGAGTGATTGTCAGAATGATGCTGTTGCTCTTCAGAAGGCATTGATAGCAGTGAATAGCCTCTGGGGGGAGGCAGTTGTGCCTCCATTTCTCACCTGTATTTCATTTTTCACTCTTCCTTACCGACTATACGCATCTATCTGCCCTCAGAGAGGGGTAGCTGCAAGTGTGGTACATGACTTGCTCTGCCTCCTTTTCCTCCATCTCTGTACAGCTTGTCTGAGCACGTCTGGTGAAAACCCTTCTCTCAGTGCAGGCTCTCCCACAGACTCTGCAGGGACACAGTATGGCTGGTTTAGGCAAAACTCTGTTGCGGCTCTTTTTCTCCTTTCTCCCCAGCCAGCTGTCAGTTAATCCATGACATACTACATCCCTCTAAGGGCACCAGACTATTCACCCAGCTGAGGGGTGAGTGAAAAAACACAGACCCATTCTGACACCGTATCAACTAACTCTTCAGATAACCCAAAAACTCACCAAGAGCCAAAAGGACCAGCCTGCTGTCATGCAAGCCCTGGGCAGAGCAGTCCCAGATCTTAGTAAGGGTATCAGCTCCAGGAATTTTCCACCCCTTTGGTGACAGCATTAATGCTGGAGTTTAGGTTGAAGAAGGAAACAGACATGTTGGGGGAGGACAGAACATATAGAAAAACTTGATTGAATAAAAGCATCATTACTTTTATACACTGGGAAGCAACAGGAGACACACAGGTTAAGCATGGAGACATACAGAATTAAGTGTTAATAAACCAGAAGGCTTTCCACACAAAGCGATTCTGTCACTGGAACATTTGAACCTGCTTGAAGGGCGATCTAAATTAAGATCAGACACCCAGCAGCTGCATTCATACCAAGCTTTCCTTGGAAAGGGGAAACGGGCATATTTTTCTTTAAGCTCTACTCCAGACATCAGGCTGCCACTGAGATATACATGCCCGTATTAGCTTTAAAGCAGCCTTCTTGGATACCAGTAACAGCATAGCTACAGCCCTGTATACAGGCCTACAACTTGGGGAAAATCACAAATTCCTAGACAAGGGTATCTGTGTCATCTTAATTTTTAATACCTGAGGTAGTTAACTAGAGAACTGGTTTGGGATCATGTCTACTGCTGGATTACAGGGTAGCCACACCAGCAACAGCATCCTCTCAGCAGCTCTAGGCAAATCCAGTAAACCAGTCGCACAGCCCCATGACATGTATCCAAGCCGGTGCCTTAAATGAGGTAGAACAACCTCATGTCCAAGTTATCCCCACTGACTTTGTGGCCCTTGCATTTGCATGGGCATAACTGAAGTGGCCATTTGTCCAGCTCAGGGCCACTGAACTGCCGTTTCTTTAAGCATGAGATGCTTTTCTTGTGATATGGAGAGAGGGACAGACATTCCAATACCCACCCCATTCCAAGTATACATTGCCTTTTCGATCCAACTACCAGCTACACTGGTATGGCCTGTGCCAGGGCTTGCCTTGCCTTGCCCAGCAGAATCCCAGACCTTCTGTCTGATATAGCTTACCATGGGTGGTCTCTAGAGGGCTGCAGGGTAAGGTGAAGGAAGCCTGTTCTGTTTGTATATTTAGAGGGGATGAAAGCCAAATTGGGAAAGGACTTTGGTACAGTGCAGCCAAGTGACTCTAAAGTACTGCTTTAAAAAGCCACAAGGTCACCTTTACTGACATTTGGATCACTATTTTATAGAAGTCACAGGACTGGGAGATGGGCTTGTTATGCCTGTGATCACAGAGGAGGGAGGGATTTATGTGCTGGTCAAGGAGGCTGCATTGTTGTGACTCTCATATTCATAAATACTCATTTATCAACCTGTTGGACAAAAGAAGCTGATAGGGATTTCTGTTTTCACTTACTGTAGTTTCAGGTGGCTTCCTCGACTCTGCCAGCACACCTTCACGAAATTGAACAGCCCCCTACTTACCAGTACTCTCGAGGTGCCATGTCGTTGCACAGGTCTGTCCTCTTACTTGGTTAGACCTTAGCAAAACCTGGTTTCAGGGCCATACTTCATTTAGGCACAATGTGAGAAGTAACATGTATCATCCTCTGAAATGAAGAACCAGCACACAATCACACTGGAAGCTGGAGGTTTTGGACAGAGGGTCTTTGCTAATAATGTGTGTTGTGAAGCTGGTACATGTGTATAGATACCCATATATGTGTGTGCGCTCAGTCGTAGAAGCAGCAAGACTCTGTTAAGCCCTGCGCAGGCTGAACAAGCAGGGGTGCAGCCCTTAGCAAACCTGAGATGATGGAGTCCAGGAAGGAGAAGGACAAGCTCTGACACCATGCACCTTCTGGAAAAAACGTCGAGGATGAGCAAGTCTCCTACAAAGTTGTGGTGTTTCTTTGTGGCTCCACCACTGGTTTCTTTTCCTCAGTGGCATAACATACAGGACAGATTTTCAGCAGGTGGTAGAAAACGTAGGGATCATGACAAAAATAATCCTTATCTGAAAGCATGTGGTACAGGTGAGCATTTGAGTCTCTGTCTTAAATTACAGTGTCATATAGACATTACATTCTTCAGACATTGTGCTTCGATACTCAGAAACCAGACCTATTTGTTCAGTGACTATGACGTGGACTGGAAACTTCCCTGCCCTTTCCTCACGTTAGCCCTGCAGGGAGATGCAAACATGAAGAATGCCACAAGCGTCATGCTAAGGTGCTAAATATTTAACATAATTAGTCGTTGGAGCCCCGTCCCTTTCTCCCACTAAGGTGACCAAGAGATCACAGGGTTAATAACATGGTCCCCAGCATTTGCTCCTTGATGCCCCCTGCCATTGGCAGGTAGTGGAGTGAGGCAGGATCAGCAGGCAGAAGTAAAGACAAGGGGACAGGCAGCACAGCCTGCAGTGTTGTTGCACTGTGGCTGGGGCTGACTTGCACAGCGCTTGGGAGGCGAGGGCCTGCTCCCCACGTCCGAGATCCTGATGAGCTGCCAGCATCTGACACTGAAGCCCGAGAGAACACAGACAGGTCACTGGCTGGGTGCCATAGGGAGTTCTGCCATGCAATGGAAACCGCCGCAGTGGGAGCAGAATAGTATGTCAAGTGCAAAGCAACAAGGATGCTTTTCAACCTAAGGGCGGATGCAGGTGCACAACCCATCTGCTGCCAGAAACAGCATTATTAGCATAAAGGAAATTGCAGGAGAGCATGGAAAGCATAGGACAGCCATAAAAGCCTGTCCTGGCTATAGTCATGTAGTCATGGCTGGAGCAAGGAGGCTGGCAGCCACACAATCCACATACCATTGTGTGACCAGGAACATATATGTGACACCAAATGGTGCTAACGGAGTGGGGCTGGGCACAAGCCCCTGGGACCCATCCTCCTGATGTAAAGCTATTCCTGGAAAGGAGGCAGGAAAATTTCTGGACTTAACGCTGGTATGATTTATCTCCACTAAGAGACCCATACATGAACCAGAAAAGCTACATGTGCTAGTAGAACAGTGGAGAGGGTGACTCCAACAAAAATGCTGAATCAATACGTCATGGAGCTGAAAAATCCTTTCCCCACCATCCCCTTTCTGCTAGGAAACTACCCCTGTCCCTCAGGAAAGGGCTGTTCCTGGGGTTTTAGAGACTCACTGGGTGGGAATTACATATATTGCTACACTATGCCAGGACCATAGCCAAGGGCATACACAAAAGGTGCAGAAGTGGATTTCACCACAGCCATCCCAACCTGCTGCGCCTGCTGGAGATAGCTCCACAGTTACTGGTATCTGAATTTGCTGGTTCACCTCAGTTTGCCCATCTTCACTGGGCCATAGCCACAACCAGAAAACCCGCACCAGGACCCACATCTGACCAGCACAGATCTAAGGATGGTCCTTAGTGCACTGACACAGTGGGGTAAGGCTGTCAGAGTGAAAGGTAAGTGCTCCCAATGGACTGACATTTATTCCAGGCACCTAATAACCGGTAGCTAGACAAAACATACATACAAACCCTTTCTTCTCCACCACATTGCCCTACATAAAAATATCTGGACACAACTTCAGACCCACTCAGACTGACAGAGGCAGCTGCTATAGCAGAGCTTTTAATCCTAAAGCAGAGCATGTTGTCACTGGCAGGAAATCTTATTGTGTTGGACAGGCAATCTTAGACCTTAATTAAATAGGTTGCCCTGTCCACAAAGGCAGACAGACTAGACTGGAGTCAGATGAAGCAAGTTGCTTTAGCCAGTGACCACCTGGCTGTAACTTCATCTAGGTGACAGCATAGGCTTTTGTGACCCTCTCTGAAAGGTTGAAACCCCAAGCAAGCTCCCAGAGGTAAAGTGAGGATTTGTAAAGAGCAAGAAATCAGAGATGCTGTCTTCTGGGAAGGAATTCATTCCTTCTCCTTTCAGAGACTGAAATTTTATGGCCTTTGCCCTGATCCAAGGCATAGCAGATCATTGTGGTTCAGAACTGATTTTTAGGGGAGCTGATGGCTCCTCCTCTGTCTCCACTGTGCACAGTGTAGCAGGGAGTGCTTTGAACCGGACTCTGCTAGTAGCTCCCAGTACTGAGCACCTCATGCTTCTTTCTGGTGCTTGCCCTCGCACTGTCTCTGTGAGATAAGGTGCATTACTTTCTCCCTACCAGAGAAGAGCAGCCATGTTGACTCCAGACATTTCCCCTAGCCACAACCCAGCTGCTTGCCTCTGTAGCATCCTGCTGCTGTGCCAAGATGTGACCCTGCCATGAATGCTCTCAACCCTGCGCAAATACGCAGAAAGACAGCACACTTGCTCATCCACCTTTCTTTCTGAATGGAGACAACTTGAGTACATATTCTAGAAGAGACTGCAGCACCCTACTGCTGAGGCCCTGAGATGGATGATGTGGGTGGAGGAAGAGAAGGGAATAAGGACCCAAGTGCTCACTGTGGGGTATAACTATCCCTCCAACTAGGTCCAGCCAGAGAAACTGTGTGATTCACAGTCAGCTATAGTCTGCTGTGAACCTGGGTGTCAGGTCAAGACTTTGCACTCAAACACCCTTTTCAGGCTCCCACCATTTCTGATGAACCCTTGGGCAGCCTTCGGCACAGTGTGGCCCTTAGCCTCTCCCACCTCAGTAAAATTAAGTTACTTGAACTTCATTGTGCTACCAAGATGGGGAGAGGGCAACAGGCAGACACATAGGTGCCACCTTGGCATTCTGTCCCTTAAGCTCCCCCACAGGACATGGGTATACGTCTGTAAACGCACCTCAGCAAAAATGCACAACGGTACAGAGACCAAGGCTTGGGTCTTAAGAGCATATGCTGCCATTGCAGCCTTCCTCCTGGGCTAATCGGCCCTGCTTTCCATTGTTTGGAGGGAGCAATGCACTGTGCTGCTGCTGGGACCCACGGCCACTTGCACGTGCTACCTCCCCATACATGAGCAAAGGGCCTTTCCTCACCACCCCACCACCCCCAGCACCGCAGTGGCCCTGGCCTTTAGTCAGCTTTGAGGCACCAAGTTGATGCTGCTGCTTTGCGTTGTGAAGTCCAGTAACCAGGCCATGACCCCATGGTGACATCTGAGTGCCCCACGTCCCCTGGCTAAGACAGATGCCAAGTGCCACTCAAGTCATGGACTGACACTGCAGCCGGATACGTACACAACACACCTTTACACTTCCTCCTCCTCTCCCACTTCTCTCCACACTGGCTTGTAAAGCCAGGAGCAAACACACAACACCGGTGCAGGAATTTTTATTTTCTGAGAAACACATACTTGACTTCCCAGTGCAACAGAACTTCAGATGCTCAGCAGCGGCTACCAGAATCCTACAGATGGCAGGGAGTACTGCTCTTCCTGGTTTTGCTAAGGTGAGTTTAACAACTAGTACAAGTTTCTGAGCTAGCAGACACTGGAGAATGAATGGCTGAATTCACCCCCACAAAGCAAGGTAATACTGTGCTGGAAGCTCTCCACAGTAACCTGCTAACAGTCTCACCTGCGGGAGGAATGGGACGCTGTGCCCCTGCTTCCCATCCTGACATCCTTTTCATACCATTTGAGTCACCCCTTCACTCTCTCATTCACCACACTTTCCAACGCTCCCCTTGTTCCTCCACATCCCTTCATCTCTGGTCATGCCATTCGCCTCTCAGATGGGACTGGGTTTTGAGGAGGGAGAAAGAAAAAGGGGTTAGGGTAGGCAGAAGCTCACAGATAATCCCTTACATTATTTTTCCTAAGGAAGCAGATTTTTTTCTCTTGTATACATGAAGCCAGGAAACAACAGTTTATCATGGATGTCATTCTGAGTGCCTCTACACTGCCTGGAGTGACTTTTGGCCTCTCATCAAAGCTTTCCCACAGGTCTTGGATGGCCAATTGTGAGATGTCCGAAACAGTGCTGGGGAAGCTACTCTAAGATGCATGGACACGCCTCCATCGTGGTGTTCCTCTGTGTGTATGTGTTAACCCTGGAAACCGAACTCCTTGTACTTGGCGGCCATATCATTCCGGAACAGCTCCAGCGCCTTCTTCATTGCAGCCTGGGAATCAGCCCCAAAGTCTGCAGCATGTTTTTCGGCAAGGACCTTGATAATGACTTCAGAAATGAACTGTGAGGAAGGAAAGAGAGAGAGAGAGAAAAGCTGAAGGGACACTCAGGGTTTATTTTCAGAAAAGCCAGACTAAGAAGTAGGTTGCAGAGCCTGGAAATATCTCCAAGCTAATTCAGGAGCCCTTCCCACAGTCTCTGGAGAGACAGTGAGGTCTAGCATGCAAGGAGCCTGGGCTGGGCAGAAGAACTGGGCTCTATTCCTAGCTCTGACACTGATCTGCTTCATGACCTTGAGTAGACCATGGACTTTCCCCCTCTTTGTCTGCCTAATCCATTAAGGCTGAAAATTCATGCCCCGTGTTTGTACGCTTGGTTTTGTGTGTCTTGATCTCCAGTGGATCCTCCAGGGCTTACCCTAAAATTGTATGTCCCTGGTATCCAGTCACTGACAGTTCTTACATAATGTAGTTTCCCAGGCATGCAGAGGCTGCATAGGCTGGTTTATTATTGTCAAGGCTTGGTCAGACCATGTGTGGTGTTTGGAATGGGAAATCTAAACTTGGATAGTCACATACCAGTCACATACCATAACCCCTTTCCATGTCTCGTCCAGCCTGCACAGAGACATTGGACTTGAGGGAGAGGTCACTGAAGTCCAACTAGCCACCAGTAAATAAAGGGCACCTCTCACATAACTATCTTGCGCACATTCACTAAACATCAGATAGCAAGATTCCCTGCCCTTTGCCATACCTCCAGGTATTTGACAGGGATTTTGTGCTTGGTCGCATGGGTTTGAGCCAGGGGCTTCAGCTCTGCCTCATGATTACCCTTCTGCTTCAGGATTTTGCCCAGTTGGGTAAGGACAGTAGCTCCATGCTTCTTCAGATCTTCAGAGCCCTTCATCTGATCAGGAGTCTTCAGGCCTTTGAACTTTTCAAAGCGATCCAGAGTCTCAGGGTGCTCCTGAAAGAGTCTGTGAACAAAAGTAGAGGGACTTGTGAGACTTTAAGAGAGCTGTCATCCAGACCAGAGCTGAGGTCCAGCTGCTCCAGGTTGTTTCAGACAAAGGTGTGATAACACTCTTCCCTCCCCAAAGAAAGCTCTTACCTAGTCCCTGCTACTAGAGGTTACTTTAACCTGGTAACTCTGACACTTTAGATCCTTTCCAAATTGCCACCATTCATAATCACTCCTTTTAGCATGTGTATAAGCCAGGGAAGCACCTGACCCTACTCTGAATTTGGTTTAAGTGTTTTTCATCCTTCCCCTGGTAGGTTGTTCCACAACCTCATGACACCGTGCAGATATTTGCCTTCTATTTTGTACAGGCTGCTTTTTATCATTTGCTAATGATGTCTTAGGGATTAGAAGCTCCCAACATACCTCCCTTTGAGTATTGTTTCTACTTTAATCCCATCCTCTTACACGTCCTAAACATGATCACCACTGTCCTTTACCATTCCATCTGGCTGTGACAGTGACATGCCCTAAACATGTCCAACTAGAGTGACAGAGCATTTCTTTATATATAGCTCTGCTAACTCTTTGGCACCAGTCCCCTAGGTTATGTCAGCTGTATTAAGATAGAGAGAAGAGCCAAGGTTGGTTATGGTAGAGAGGTGAGTTCTTGCATTCATCTGAAGGAGAAACAAAACCACCTGTCTTCATTGACTTACTATTCCTGAGGATCCAAACTCTAGACCCCTGGCTCTCAACAGGACACTTCCAAGACCATCTCTGCAGGAAAAGAGACTTCTAGAGGCTTCTTGTACACACACACAAAAAAAGGGGAGCAGTCCCCAGCTTCATGTCCCTCACCTGAGCTCATCTGGAGCTCAGGTATTCTTGAACATCAGCTGGAAGGGACAGCTTACCATGTTCCCACCCTATGACTGCAGACATAGAGACATCTGGTTCCTTTCCCATTTTCCCAGCCCCCAGCTCAGCCCAGTTGCAAGCAGTGTAGTTTGTCCATCGGGAACCGCAGCACCTCAGAGAGTCCTTGGGAGTAAGTGGGTAATAAGAGCGCAGGGCCTTCAGGCATGTTGGTGCCATGCCATTCAGTGCTATACACAGGCACTCTGATCCAAAAATGGAAACCAGGAAGGTGGAAGAGTGGCTAAAAGACAAGCTAATGTTGTTCCTCGTGTTTCCTCCTCCCTGTTGCATTTCCTAGGAGACAGGATGCAGACACCACTGGCAACCAAAATAGTAGGAAATTTCACTCTTCCCTGCCAGAGTTGAGGTGAAAAGGGGATACTGCATGTCCTGATTACTAGGAGCAGTCTAATAATTTGGTGTCAGGAGACATCAGCTCCCTTGCACAAGTTTATTTTCAGGTATTACACCCTCTGATGGGCATAATACAACCAGTTGAAGCACCAGAAAAGGCAATGTATGTCTTTACAACCAGGGCCCTCCAGCTTACATCTGTGAAGTGGCTCACCCAAGTTTCCTGCAGCAGTGTCTGGAGCTCCAGCCCAGGACCTCAGCCATGAAACCAACTTCCCTGTCATGGTACAGTGATTGCATGCTTGCTCTGCGCTTGAGAGGGTGCTGGTGCTGGGACTTGCATCCCATCTAGAACTGGACATTCTTCTTAAGTACATTGCCATGAGAGCAAGACTCTCCACTATATGATGCGGGTATAGGTAAAATTACACTAATAAATACCTCAATGTATTTGTTTAGAGAAACACAAGGTGATCTGTGGCAGAAAGATTCTGTAGAGGGGTGACCAGTCTTTGCTGGTGTTTCATTTCAAAGGATTTCGACCTCTACCAGGTGCTGAGCACACCACCATCAGCCTTTCCTTTTCTCCTGTATCTTTCCATAACACAGGTTGTGTCCCACCCAGAGAGATTAAAATAACTTGCACTTTAGAAGGGGATGCAGTTATTTCTAGAAGTCTCCCTCCACCATGTCTGGCTGTGGCTGAATTGTTTCTGCCAAAGATTATCTACTCCCGAGACTCTTGAAAATTCTTCCGAGGAGTATTCTTTTGTTTCCTTTAGAAAACATCTAGTTGAGTCGTCATTTTCTAAGCATATTCCGAGAATGTGACATCTACCTAAGAAGCCTTTAACAATTCACGTGCAGACACATTTCTAAACTAAGAGCTACTGGGCTTCCCCTGTCTCTCTCCTCCCTCAGAAACTCCTTGAAGGAACAAGAAACGATCTGGGTTGGTCTGGTTGGGGAGCACAAAGTCACAGGGAAAGGGGGTGTCATCTATTTGTTTAATGCCAAGCTCTTCCCTGCAATACCTGTAAGAAAAATTATATTACCTTTTCAGCTAGAAACTGCTTTTACTATCTCATAGCACTTCCCGAGCCGAAGTAGCCACCTCACGGAGATGAACTGGTGGGGAGGGCTCAGGTTCCTGCTACCCCTCCAGTATGTCTGCTCTGGACCGCATGAGGGAGGGCCATCACACTGCCACCTGACTGCCCCAGACTCTCCATCCCTTCAAGCTAAACCGGGCCATGATAAAGCAGGTAAATAAAACAGCCCACTGCTTTGGCTCATCTTCGAAAAAGCTTTTCGAAGCTTTCCAGTGGATTTGCCACTGAAAAGTGGTGTGGGCTCCATTAGTCGTGCTTAGGCCAGGAAACCTCCCAAGTGGGTGCTACAGCCCCACTGCTCTCCTCAGCACCTGTACCCTTCCAGCACATCATACTGTGCACAGGCTGAGGGGGAGACCTGGAGAGAATCTCCTTTAAGTCTCCATTACTGCAGGT
>NW_009944076.1:104214-107620 GCF_000696875.1 Nestor notabilis
ACTGCCCACCCAGTGACGTTTCTCACTGCAGCCCTGAGATCCCTTCCAGATTGCATTTCTGTGACTCGCTGTTGGTGCCTGGAGTGTTCCCCTCGACCCTCACAGGGGGCCAGGACCGCAAGGACAACATGGGTGCAGGGGTCCTCATGAGCACTCCCACTCTGACACCAGAATAATGGAGGAGGGAAGCGGGGGGAAGGATGTGCCTTGTTTCACACCCAGACCTCAAATTCATCTTCGGGAAGTGGGCAAGTGTTACCACCCAGATTTCTGGCCAAAAAGCAGGATGAGCAGGGCTCTGCCAGGTGAGACTAAGGTGAGGGAGAGGGAAACATTCATGTTCTTCACAGGTAATTTTACTGAAACCATAGATGCTGAGAAAATTGACAGAGGTGATTTTCCTCTCCTTCCCTGCCTCCCCACATCCTTGGTGCAGAGCATCTGAAGGCCCAGGACACACAATTTACTCCAGCATTTCTTGCCACAGTGTTTGGGCAATGAGGATCCAAAGCAGAGCTTTGCCAGCAGAGGCATGGAGAGTGACAAAGTTTTGAAAGCAGCACTGGCCTGCTCCTGCACCCATAGACAGACGGAGAGACAGAAGCACAGCCGCTTTATACAGTGAGTAATTTTTAACCCAGAAACCATAGCAGTAGAAAAAACATCACCCTACAACAAAGAAAACAAAGCTGGTTGAAACAAACACTGCCAAACACAAGCCTCCATACTAAAAATACACCTTCCTTGGTCTCTCATCAGAAGCTCTCAGCTCTACTCTTAGGACCGGAGCTTCTTGCCTACCTCATTAAGATCTCATGCCCATGGCCAGCAACATCGGACTCCACCTTTCCCCAGATGGCCAGCACCTGCTGCCATTCCTGGTCACTGAGCCCCATGGTTCACTGAAGTCAGGTCCCGAGTGCTCCCTGCAGCCGTTCGCCTTTCCCCAAAGGGTGTCTGGAGAGCTCACCCGTGGGATTTATAGCCCCTGCTCACAGACCTACACCTGTCAGTCGTCAGCTGGACATCTTGCTCTCTTTCAGGCTTGTCTAACCTAATCAGCCTCCCTATTTTTTTCCAGGAAACTATTTTGGGTCAGGTGCTATTGTGGGTGCCACTGATGGCACCATTTCTGCTTTTCGTATTGGACTGGCACATATCCTACTCTAGACAGAAAGGGCACCGCCGAAACACAGTGCCAGGAGCCTGTCCCAGGTTCATAAGGACCCAGAGACAGTGTCAAGCTGTATGGCAGGAGATTCCTGTAGAGCACTGTCATCTGCAAGGCCACCCTACCCCCTCTCCACTAGCCTGCCAAGGGCAAGCAGGAGAAAGGCCAGGACAGCTGGTAGCATCAGCTCTTTGCTCCAAAGGCCTTTCCTTTCCCGTGCCGATCTCACTCTCCTTTTCCCCTGGGATAACACACACCATTTACTTATAGAGAAGAGCACAGGGTTAGAAGAGACATGTCCTTCAGAGCTAACCATATTCAAAGCAGGAGGGAGGAAGTGGATAAAAGCTATATGGGAGCCAGTTACCCACACATGCCAGCTGGGGTCCTTCTGCCTGTCTTTTTGGGAACACCCAGAATTAGCTGGTGGCTGAGCCTGGGTATTGGAACCAACAGACATATACCTGAGCCAGGAGGGTTTGTGGCAGGCCAGAGACACAAGGCCACAGCAGGGCTTCACTCAACACACGCCCAGCCAGCAGTTAAGATCTCTGGCTACCTCTGTCAACTCAAATATCAGTGTTGGGAAGAAAAGCCACCGGCTGACAAACAATGTGAGTATGCTTCAGAACATGTCCCAGCCTTTCTCTTCTAGCCCCATCAGGACTGTGATAATGGCCTGGCACACCAGCAGGGTGATTAGTCCCTTCCAGGGGATGACTGCAGTCAGAGCACAGCCCGATAACAAAGCCCAGCTAGTGCTGCTGTCCTGAAGCACTTACCTACCTCTGGACGTGTCCAAAGGGGCACATGCTGCAGGCCTTGGCAGGTGGGAAATGTCAACTGAGCACTGAAGACACTTGCTCTTGGGGCCCAGGAGAAGAACATGCAACCCCACTGTCCCTAACAATGCTGCAGGACCTGAGGGGCATCACTACCTCTGCACCCATCCACTCTTCAGCGTGGGAACAGTCTCCCTGCTCCAGCCCTGCGAGGGGAAAGAAGTGCCATATACAAAGAAAAACAGGCAGTGAGGAGGATGGGGGCACACAGCCATTATCCCCTCAGAAACACGCAGGTTTAAAGGGAATACTTTGAGTAAGAAGTGTGGCAAAAGCCAAGTGGAGGTCTCAGCTGGTATCCAAGCCTAGAGGTAAGGGAACTTTGGCCATTATATTTTGCAAGACTCTGTCAGAGTCAACCTGCAAACCTCCCCTTCTCTCTTCTCTATGCACTAGTTTGCTTAAATCCAAAAAGCCACATCCTAAACATTCCAATGCCAAGATTTCATCCTGATTTACCTGCGCAAACTTGAGGTCACACCAGTTACCCAAACTCAGCTAAAGACATGGAAGAGAGCTCATTCCTCATGTTGTTCTTCACAGCACAGGGCTGAGATGGGAGAGATCACTTACCTGCAGTCTCCCACTTCAAGTACTTACAGCAGTAGACAAGCATTAGCACCATCCCAGGCTCGGCCTTGGGTAGGATCCTGAATACTGACCTTACTGTTTTACACACATTTCAGACTTGACAGAAATGTGCTCCTGGTACACAAGAGGCTGCTGCTTATGCACCGAGCTCTGTCATATTCCTTAAGCTTAAACTGCTCAGTTGCCATAATAACTTCATTTGAAGTTGGGCGACCCTTTGCTCCCTTGTAGGTTTAACCAGGGTTGGTGAAGCCAGCGGTCCTGGTATGGGCATTCGTGTTAAGCTGTCAGAAGGCTTAAAAAGAATATGGGATTCCATATTGCTTTTTTTTTTTCTTTCTTAAAGTGAAGTAGTAATAAAACGAAATCATAAGCTCTTCTCCCTACAGCTTAAGTAAATAGTCTACAGAAATACTAAAACCTTTATGGCACACCAGACTGCGCCTCAACCCTGCAGCACCGAAAAGGACATAACATTTTACTATCTACAGGCCTCTCCTCTCTCCCTCAGGGCAATATCTATCATTTGCACAATCCTCTCAATAAATGCAAACTGCAGAGAGCCAACAGATCAGATGCCCCCTTTAAAAAGTGCCGGGTGATTGAATAACCTGTCTCAAACAACCCTGGCCACACCAGAGCCGTGCTGGCTCCCATGTGTCTGCACCCACTCCGGAGGCACTCTCGCTAAACGAGCAGAAAAGGTATCGCTCATATTTATCGCCACGTTCTGGGTGTATCGCAGCGTGATGCGGGCGCTGCCTTTGCTCGGCTGCAAAGTCCCCGGTGGGCCGGGAGCAGC
>NW_009944077.1:0-12206 GCF_000696875.1 Nestor notabilis
CCTGGAAAAGAAAAGGCTGCATGGAGACCTCGTAACAGCCTTCCAATATCTGAACGGGGCCTACAAGGATGCTGGGGAGGGACTCTTCATTAGGGACTCTAGTGGTAGGACAAGGGGTAATGGCTTTAAACTTAAACAGGGGAAGTTTAGGTTAGATATAAGGAAGAAGTTCTTCACAGTGAGGGAGGTGAGGCAGTGGAATAGGTTGCCCAAGGAAGTTGTGAATGCTCCAACCCTGGTGGTGTTCAAGGCCAGGCTGGACAGAGCCTTGGGCAACAGAGTTTAGTGTGTGGTGTCCCTGCTCATGGCAGGGGGGGTGGAACTAGATGATCTTAAGGTCCTTTCCAACCCTAACTATTCTATGATTCTATGACTGGCGCAGAACAAACAGAAAAAAAAAAAAGTAAAAAAGAAAAAAGGAAAATGTACAATCAAGATCCTCCTTTGCACTAAAAGGTTTTTTCCTATTTCCTACCATGTACTATATAGCCACTCTTACAAAGAACTATTTCACTGTTGGTAGGGATTTTGATGCTGGTGGGATGTTATTTAACTTCCTTCAGATTGCATTTCATTAAGAACATGGCACTTAGAATTATATCCCTTCATTACTCATACACATCGTTTTAGTACCGTATTCACTTTAATAGTCTCTAAAAGTTCGTTCAATGAGAAAATAACTATTTTTTGTTTTGATTACTTTACGTTAGTGCTGGGAAGATGAAAAAAAAAGTTAAAATTGATGCACTACTCTATTTCCTACCCACTGTTACAAGAGAAGAAAGATAAAAGTCATGATAGTACTCAAATTTGAAACCATACTTGTAAGTATTTCTGTAGTTGTCAGAATAAAATTGTTCCTCTATCAACACACACACCTACATATATAACAATCTTTTAACTTGCTTAGGAAAATTAATGGACAGAAAGGCCATTATACATTAAATTCCCCATCCTTTACCCTGGATGAACCTGAGTGATCTGGAATGAAGCTAAAGATGAGCATGTGTATGTAGCTGTTCAGGAATAGGAAGCAAGACCATCATACTGCAAGATCTGTACCAAGTGTTCTCTCAGAGATGAAATGGCTGAGATCTTTCAGAACAACCAGTTCTGAAAAGTCAGTTTCTGAAAAGCCAGCATCTCCTCCCACAGATGATACTGATGGTTCCTTGCCTCTCCATCTGCTTTGCAAAATATGCTGTCCCTCTACATTTATTTGCACACATTTGTTAAGTCCCTGCATGCCCCCCACACTGCATTCAACCTTACTAGAAAGATTGCTTCATTACTGCCTCAAATTAGTGCTTTGCCTATTAATTTGATGGTAATTAGCAGAGCAGGGTGTTAAACAACTGGTGATGGAACTCCAAAACAGCAGACCCCCACAGCTAAACTAGCTATACCAGCCATTGTCTTTTAGAACCTTAGCTGTACCAAAACCACACAGTGCCCCACACCACTTTCAATCTATTCACATTTCCAAAATTTTAACTTTAATATTTTAACAGTTCGACTTCTCTTTACGAAGATATCCCAGGGTTTATTAAAATCCCATTAATTGTCATAAATATCAAAAGTTATGGTAGATCATTCAGGCCCATTAGCTACCTAACAGAGATAAAATTAGCCTACATGAAGATTGCTTTTCACATTGCTATTGTTAAAACAAAATAAATCTAAAAGAATCAGATTTCTACTTAGCACATATTATTAAGAACATCAGCTTGGAAAATGGCTATCAAAACCCAACGCATTTTTTTTTTTTTAAACTGCAAAACCTATATAATCAGCGATTATATACACAACTGGTTACATCTATAGATCAGCAGTAAAAGGTTTTACAAAAACTTTTAACAAAGATTTTAGAAAATGCATTAAACATTTCACAGAAGAACCTAGAGCACTGTTCAGCTTCTACCTTACTTGAGTTGCTACAGATATGTAAAACTATTCATAGTTGGTAGATGAGAACGTAAGGATAATTAACTACCCAGCAGAGGTGTCTTCTAGTTACATGTCAGTAAACAGCTTTGCTAGAACTCTTAAGAATACTTCTAAATGGCAGCATAGAGCAAGAAAAATGGCTAAATATCATTATTTGTTCCTCAGTTTAGAGTATCTAACCAAAACATGCAAAAGAAACACTCAGGATAGTTTAGAAGAACAAAACTCACCAAAATCTGCAAACACGGACTGTCCAACAACTTTCACACCACTAGGCGTTTCCTTGCTTTTTTCAGCTTTAGAGAAGTTCCCATCCTATCAAACAGGACGAAGATGAATGAAAAACTGAACTCCAGACTAAGGGATAAAATTTGACTTTTGAATGAAAAGACAATATGCATCAATAAAAAAGTGCTGAAGCAGATAAAGAGACACCTCAGCTATGGAAAAAAATGTACTCTTTGAAATTTGGGACTGAGTTTTTTGTGTTTCTAATCCTTCATGGAATCTTATGGAAAACCAGTAATACTAATATTCAGATACAATTGTTCATATATTTTGCTGTATTATGAGGATCAGATTGGGTTATTGCATCAACACAATCTAAATCATAATTAAGTGATCCTGAATAATAATGTGCATTTATGCATATTGACGTGATTTTATAGATACATGCACACAAAAAACCCCAAAGCTGTACACCTGTTAAAAATAGCTTCTGATCCTTCTAATTAGGAAATAACTCAATTTCACATTAGGCCTGGTTTAGGTCTCATTTTATATGTCTATTATTAAAACCTAGGCCTGCAGCGAACAATATTCCAATACTTCAACAGAAAGACAAAAGAGGAGTGCTGGCTATCATAGAACTGGATCACAGCTGGAGGAAAACCATTTAAAACATTAAGTTTTCATAGCCATTTAAGATGACCTAAGGCCCACTTTTCTAGTCGTTGCAATCAGCTCATACCAAGTTCTCTGCACACAGGTATACATGAAGCCATTGAGACAAGTAACAGTTTTGTGGATTATGTGTAGTTATCCATACTGCTTATTC
Source organism: Nestor notabilis (assembly GCF_000696875.1). NCBI lineage: Eukaryota > Metazoa > Chordata > Aves > Psittaciformes > Psittacidae > Nestor > Nestor notabilis. The sequence goes on from NW_009944077.1 coordinate 3,005, forward strand.
ATGGCATACTCCATCTGGAGACGCCGGTGCTGTTGAAGATGCAACTCTGGAAACTGTTAGTACATGGATGTTTGACTATGTATCTTCACCTAGGCATATGATTTATAATGATTCAGATGGGGGGGAGGGGGGAGAGGAGAAGATGCAAATCATCTCCAAACAGAAAAGATGAGCACGCCCTGTGCTCAGTTGGCCAGAAAAGCATGTATCATATAGGCAAATACTTTTCAGTTCATTTTATGGTGCATCCGTAAAGGGAAATACATTGCCTAGGTTTATAGAGCCATTTAACAGCTTTTAATGGATTATTTAATGTATTTTAAGATTGATATATATGTACATATGTTTTAAATGTATGACATGTTTACTGTGTTGACTGATCACATAAGATAGAATTTTTCTTTCTAAAGATAAGAAAATCTATGCATACAAAATTTATCATGTAGGATAATATTTATAATACAGGAGTTTGGAAAATCCAAAAAACATAAGAAAATTTTGAAAAAACCTTACCTACAGAAGACAGGTCAAAAACCTTGTGTAATCACTAACACTTAATCCCTTAAGAATGAAATTCATCAAAGTCAAAACCTGTTTATTTTTAAAGTCTATGTAAAAGCTAGAAATATAGAACTCATGACCCACTGCGGGGGGGTGGGGAGGGGGAAGTATCTAGTACAGCTTTCACTACTTTTCACTACTTCTGTCCCCCTTTTTTTTCCTCCTTTCCTCCAGTTCAGCAGCTCATTGAAGATGGTCACGTTGTCACAGACATGACTGTGTTCTCTGCTCTACAGTGACTCACTGTGATATAACGGATAAATTTTCAGGCAAATAGAGCCTAAAAACCAAATTCCTTAACTAATAAGAAACACATGAAATACCTTCTATTATAACAAACACGTAAACTTTTAACATACACATGCTAAGATTCTCAACTATAGTCCTTTTGGATAACAGAGTTAGTATAAACGATACACTTAGTTTCAAATCAACTGATTTCATTAACCGTTATTAACACTGAGGTTCTTCACTGACTCTGCCCAAGTCAGGCAATACAAAAGCAGGATCTCAATAAATAAATAAAAACAATCCATTGACCTATTGCTCCCAACCCTGACCTGCAGTTGTATTGTTTGTTTAATGTAGGACTTGGGATTTTCTCAACTATAACTTGCATATATACTGTAACAGTTAGAAGAGAGATTTTGAACTTCTGTCCCACAAAATCTTACCCAAGACATGAAGTCATAGCTCTAAGAAAGCTTAAAGAAATCAGATCTTTGAGATAGCAAATATAAAGAAATCTGATCAGCTGTTTCTTCATAAGTTACCATGCTAAGTATCAGTAACCTAGAAAAGCTGATGGCACAGCAGGAGTCCTGCTAAGGTGAATGCAGTCAGTCTGATTGAATTACTTAACAGTCATGTTAAAAAAATTGCAGAAGAGCTTATGCTGAGTAAAACATCTTCAGTGATATTCTGGAGTCTAAATGTGATAGTGCAGTTAGTGCCTCAACATCGGTTCCACTCATTCCTGAAACAATAAATATCAGATAACTTTTTTTTTTTTAAACTTCTCTGTACGTTAACAGAATGATTATTTGAGTTATCACTCGTACCTTATTTACCCATGTCTCAAACTGAATGTTTTGTGAATTTGGTAATGTAGTAAGGAACAAATCTGCAAGGAAAAAGGTAAGAGAAATAAAATAGTTAACATTAGACTACCCACATAAATATTTGCTCATGTAATAAAGATACATATTTAAAATATATTACCTACAAGTTAAAAATATATTAAACCCCAGTGATGTGTAGATGTGTATATATATTAACCAAGAAAGATAAAACACACAAAAAAAACCCACCTCCCCAAAAAACCCCCGCCAAATTATTTTAATCACCATATACTATTCTGTATAAATCAATATACTTTCTGCACTGTTCTACATTTTATAGTTTCTACACAAATTAATTTTGCCTCACATGAGCTAGTAAGTGCTGGGTATTATACATGCACACTGCAGAATGTGTCTTAATGGTAAAAAGAGACCTCAAAGCTAGAAAAAAAGTATACATATTTTTGACTTACTAAAAATACAACTTTTTGACTTACTAAAAAACTAAAATGCTACCAATCATGTTTTTATTCTGTGTATGCTGAATTAAACAACTGATATACTGTTGACAAGAGATGAAAAGGAGACGGAGAAATATTTCGGGCTTAACCCTAGTTTTTGGACACAGCCATTATGAGCTCACTCAAGTATTGGTGAATTACTCATAAGAGAGTATGGATGGTTACTGTATATTACAAACACATGTTTTGTAGAAGCCTGTAACAGATTTGCAATGGATAAAATCAGTTTTTTTCCATTCTTAGTCTGAAGCATATTAAATTAATTTTTTTCTCCTCCCTTATTTAATCTGATTTTGTAGTAAGTGTATAAAAATATTGAGAAATATGGCTGCACAAGGAATTGAAATAATATAGGAAGTCAAGAAAGAACAGGTATGTAAAATCCCAGATGTTGGAACCAGAATCAAAAGTATCTTTAAAATAAACATTAAACTCAGTAATAATAAAAAAAAAAAAAAAAAAAAGGTGAGAGAATCAGTGTCTGGGATGTTACATAATTAATAAAATCAAAGAATACATTTAGCTAGCTGCAGTGTAGGAGGAATAAGTCAGGATACTAAAATGAAAGTCAAAGAGCTAATAGGAATATGATAATTTAAAACATTTAAACTGTTTACCATGTTCAGTATGTGTAGGTGCTTATAGATTTAACATCTTTGTTCAGCTGCTGTACAAACCAGGTACCTTAATGGGAACACTTGTTCCCCATTTTGAGAGAAAATGGAGCTATGTTTTCACGTTCTTATAAGAACAACAAGAAAATAGCTATAAAATCTAACTATACAGAATCTTCTCCAAGTTCTCTTCTGATTATTCTTGTTACTTTCCTTCACTTTTAAGTGTTATAAAAACTGCTACTATTTATAGGTGGAGGGTTCATTTCACTAATGACTGATTTGACCTTTCTGTTTAATGTCAGAGGGCTTTATTTCAGAATTAAATCCCTCAGCATCTACAGTTGTCTTCAGAAGCCACCAGGTCATGAGCAACATTCTGAAGTTACAGCTTGATTTCACATTTACATCAGAAGTTTTAGTTACTAAGTGGGGAAAAAAACACAACCAACCAAGCCTTTTTTAAAGACAATCAATATGCACAAAGTATTACCCTGTTAGCACAGACATGCACACTCCAAACATGCCTAAACATTTTTTTAATTAATGTGGCAGAATAGGTGTGTGCATGCATGTTTTTTAACTAGAAGTTACTTGTGGATATGAGCTCACCTGCCTGTATGTCTCGGTATACACAAATAATGTGCTAATGTAAAAATCTATGCATTTTTGTGTTCTGACAGCATGGGAAAGGCAACAACTGTATTGAAATCATTAAATGTCATAAATCCTAAGGTCAAGTAAAAGGTAATTTTTGTATTTACAGTAGAAATCTTCCTCTATCTACATCACAGATTGACCCACCAGTAGGAAAAAAATATTAAAAAAAAATAAATTAAAAATGCTATTTACAGTTGTGTCAGTTGTATGTATACAATTAGTTGTACAGTAATTTTAATACACACAAACATAATTTTATACAAAAAAGTTAGATGTAGTCAGTTTTATTTCTCTACTACATGGAAACAGAAAACCAAACCTGATCAACAGAAGCACAAAACACTTAAGTTTTTCATGCAGGTATAAAAACTCTCTACCATTTCATATTCAGATTGGTTTGTCAAGTTGGCATTAGTCTTGTAGTAGAGAAAATTAATATATGTACTGCCTACCTATAGCCATATACAATATAGATGAAGTACCAATGCTAACGAGTTTGCTGTTCACTTGTCATGAATTTTTGGTGCTAGTTATACCAAAACCACCAGTGAAGGAACCACTTCTCTCAGTAACAACTTCCTCTGCAAAATTTAGCAAAACAAAAGGACTTTCTATGTTCTAAACAAGCTAATTGTGTTTGCAAATTTTTAAGAAATGTGCTTATAATAAAAGATTGTGAATTTACTCTGCTATTCAACTGGTTCTTTCAAAATTTAGTAAGTGGTTACTGGAACTATTTAGTAAAGCTGATGATAAACAATTATAAACAACATAAGCACTAAAATCCCTTTCAGTAATAAAAATTACTATAGAAAGAATCCATATGCATTCATTTTAAAATATCACTTACAAGGAAAATATTTATATTATATTTATGCTGAATAGTTATGCTTCTGAATAGGCAGAGCAGGTGGGACTACTCCTGTGGTTTTTAGCACTTCATGCATGACTTTTCATACAGAAACTTCTGCTTATTTTCAGAATAAAGGCAACAATATTGTTTCAAGCAATAGAAGATGACAATTCGGTGTTAAACCGTGCTTTCAGAACCCATTTTCCTGTTCATGTTTTCTCAACAAAATGCTGTTTGAGGCATATCCAATTTACTTCTCACAAATACTAAGTTATGAATTCCCACAAAAATATCATATTAGTACCCCCTGGTGTATATAATTATATCAGTAAATTTTTTCAAAAGAAATAGCTTTGGAGACCCTTCATACTTTTTTAAATTTTAATATTAAAACTGCCAAGCAGATAACACAGGTCACAAGTTGTTTTAGAAAGACTGGAGAAAAATTAAGTTAAAATAGCTATTCCTTTTCCCTAAAAGTCTCTACTTGTTCATTAATTCTCTTTGTGAGGCAACCAATGAATAAGAAAAGTGGTATTGGCAAAGTAGACCATCTCAGCAGCATGAGGAGATGCTGCTAATTTGAGCAATTCTGGTTTCATCTCATGAGCAGGAGCTTCCTGTGGTACTGAACACTGTGCAGGAATAAGTGGGGAAGTAAAGGTAACAGGAGATCATGTCACACAGAGCATTTTTAATTAGAGATAACAAACCTGTAAATAGTAAAAATAAAAGCAATAAAAAACAAAGAAAACTTTACAGAGACAGATTGAGGTTCTTTAAAATACATCTTATGTATCTCTCATGATATGTTTTTGCCTCCATTATTTGCTGTAAACTCTCAGGTAAGCTCTCATAACAGAGCTTAAAACAGTTAAGAAATTAAAAAATGCACCTGTTCAGGAAATGAAATGGCTATGGCTTACTGACTATTTGTTCTGGGGAAAAAAACCCAAACATAAGGTAGGGGGCAAAAACAGAGAGAACAATTTGACTTCCAATACATATACAAACAGAGTTTTAAAATGCCACTCAAGATTAGGTTTTGTTTGCAAACATAATGAAACCGGTTATTTTAATAGAGAATAATGCAGATCTACTGCATAAAATAAACTTTAATGATAATATAACACGCAGAGAGGCTACGAGCTTCCATCAAGAGGAAAGTCACGAAAAATATAATCACCGTATGACATCACGCATTACCGCATCTTCAAAATCCAGGTTTAAATGGTTACAACAGAAATATCACCCATGATTTGAACAACTGGTGTTAGAGAAGAAAACTATCTACATTTATTCGCTTAACTAAGAAGTAAGAACTAAAAAGAAAACACACTGTAAATGTTCTGGTACGTTAAGTTTCTAGATTCCCAAAGCAAAACAATGTAAGAAAATTAACCATCAGAAAAAAGAGACTAGCAATTAGCTTATAGCAAGCTGTTTCTGACTAACACTTTTCCCACTTAAGATTTCTCAAAACCAAATTTATGATTTTTCCTTCATTTTATATAAACAGTTCCTGAGTTATCTGCAATTATACAACACATACCATGTGCTAATGTTCAACACAAGGCAGGTTGTAAAAGCAGTATTTCCAAACTTTGGAATCACATAACCAAATAAGACAGATTATTTAATACATTAGCTATTTTTCTTATCATTCAGAGATACGTTGGCAGATGTGCAGTATGATGTTATAGTATGATTCAGACCCCAAGGCAGTTTGTCTCATACATTTGAATGTTTTACAAGTATTTGCAGGGTCATGGCCTGACTTTTTGGTAGGAGACTTGTAACTTTGAGTGCATACAAATTTGTTGTTTGATAGTAATTTCTTAGGAAAAAAAGATTAAGTACTACAGTTTTGGCTGAGAAAGACAGCATCAGCTCTAAACGAACACCTGATATTTTAGGATGTTTGAAACAGAAACAATCAAGTTAACTAATTAGGAAAGAAATTGACATGTAGCAAAAATAACTGCTATCCTAAAAGTTAAATACTGTACAAATACTCCTTATGTCATGCAATGTAAATTGTTCAGTTTGAGGATATGATGTTTGTAAAACAGACCTCTTGAGGAGGCTGCTTTCGAAACACTCACCTGGAATATCATGCTCTACAAAACACACCTGCTGTTAATCTGTTCAGATAAGCCTATTATTACTATCTTCAAGATTATTTTCTTAAGCTAGCTGTCGAAACCAGCTAATGACACGCGCGAGTATTACTAGAACCCAGTAGCCCTATTCTAACAAGGGCCACAACAGTATCGTCTTATTTTTCAGTCTATGTCAGTGCACATACAGAAAGTAACATTGATGGTAGGTAGGTTAACTACACCATTTCCAGACCGCCTTTCCAATCTCAGCCATTCTGTGAACTAGGTACTCCTCCCTGGAGCAACACGTTTAATACGCATGCAGAAGACACTTGAAAATGTTGTATTTACTTCATCTTTATCGGTAAAGCACACACAGACCCTTTGATAAAAATTTCATACTGCAAAGTTTTGCATGGATTAGGTAAAATTCCTGGCCTAACTCAAAATTATTTACCAATTAAAAAATTCTAAGAAGTCGAGATTTCTACATGAGGATGCTTTATTTAAAAAAAAAAAAAAAAAAAAGAACCCACCCAAAAAACCAGCAGCAGCATTACTATCTGAAACAGCCTAGGTTTTATCTCACCAAGAAAGATTACTATTATCTTTGTCCTGTGTTATCTTTGTCCTGTTAGGCTTTCATGAAGCACTGTTAGGGATTAAAAACATCTTCATGAATATGTTCTAATATAATAAAATTGTAACAATTCAACCTCATTTTCATCCAGAGAGAAGCATGCAATTAAAAGCTCTCTTTTAAGGGTTTAATACCAGCAGGTTGAAAATGGGTTAGGCAATAAACTAGCAAAAAGATTCAGCCCAGAGAGGACTTTTTCTTTTTTTATGTCAAGCACACTTTAAATCTCCCAAGCTGTTTATAATGGTAGAGTTGCCAAAAATAGTCCAGCTAAAAATCATGGAATTGGCTGTATCTGTTACAGAATACAAAGAGCCCCAAAACATTGCAGAATATTAGGAAAAGGTCTTAACAAAAGCCCAACCCAGAAACCCAACAAGTAAAGATGGCATATTCCGGAGGGAGGTTTGATTTTTATTTGTAAGGAAAAAACCCCAACCAAACAACAAAACAGTGCATCCATTTTAGGTACAACTATATCTTCATGTTCATGAACAGTATCATTGCCTGTGAGTAAATACTCTGAATCCTTCAGTCAAGAAGTATGACAGCAGCATCAAATGGACAATAGCATTTCACTATGCAGACTGTTCCCCTGCATACTCATCAATGCCTAATGTATATCAGGACCTATTCTCAGTCAAGTTTTGTTCCAGCTCAAGAATGGTAGTGCAGGTGCATACCGAGCCAAAGAATCCTCTCCTTTTCACTAGCTCTACGTGTAAGTAATACACTCCTCTGAGAAGTAACAGTAATATTCACACTCCTCTTTGCTGGTGTAGTTAGGCTGCACTGCCCCAGCTAAGCTGACAAGGAACAGAGCTAAACAAAGAGGAGAAGAATTTAGCCATCTTCTGCAAAGTCTATCCAGGCTGCAGAGCGAGACAGGACTAGACGAAGGCATACTACAGTAATATCGGCACTCTTTTGGCCCTGTTTGGCAGAATGCATTTAGAATTACAGCACTATCAGTACTGTAGTGATAGTTGCATACAAGGCTGGGGGTTTGTTTTGCTTTCTTTTTTAATTTATATACGCTGACTACTTTTCTGACTACTACTATGAGTCACTTGCCCAACTCTGCACAAACAAAAATTAAAGGAGACATGGCGAGAACACTAAACAGGTATTTTTTGGAAAAGGCACAATGAGACTCAAGGTGCAATTTCACGCTTGGTTAAAGGCAGACTACAGCTACTGCTACTGAAAGAAGAGTCAAAGTTCTCTGTGTGCTTACATTGGCTGTGGCAATCCTGAAGCTGCACAGCAGGCTGGATCAGCTTAACTCAAGTGAAAATGAATTGTGCTTCCTACCAGCCACAGCTCTTGAGCAGTTACTATACCTGATTTGAGGGAACTGCCATAAATGTGTGGATAGGACCAGATGACTGGTGACTTACCTTTTCAAAAGCAGGTAGTTTTGCAGTAACATGTCAGTCATGAAATGTCAGATATTACCGATAAGGTATTATTTTTTAGCAACATGTGCCTTGTCCACAGTTGGTCCAATTTTCTTAGGGACAGCAAAAAACCCAACAATTTACCATTCTCATCTTGGAAGAAAAAAATCTATTTTAAATGAAATTATTATATGGTAATATTTTCTCAAGTTTTCTTCTCAGAATGACTTCTTTTCATAGAAGCTTCTACTCACATCTTGAGATATGAATATAGATGTGAATCTATAAAAGCTCCTAGCACTCCCCACACAAAGATCCATTTCTTTTCTATTTCTTTTCTATTTCATAGAGGAACTTCCATGTATCATTACCAGTAACCAGAACTCTCTGGACATTCTTTAGGCTGTTAGCTGCCATAAAAACCTGTGTACTCTTGCAAAAATTAATCTATCTGCAACTGATTTATGGAAGCAGCTTGGAGTTCCTATCTTTACCTACCTGTGAGTTTAGATTTCAATATATTAATCTTCAAATGCTACTTGGAATGTTCATCTATGCTGCCCATGCCACTAAAACAAAATTCCAAAATACTTTTAGATGTGTTAGAATTGGTTATTATATTACGCTTATTATGGTAAGCAACTGTATATTTAATTTTCCAGTTGAAATTTCCACTTGACAGCTTCATGCAGCAGAGTGCCAGAACTGAGTATTAAGGTTTATCTATGAGCTAAAGCAATTAACTTAATCCCCAACATTTATAAGCATCTTAATTAAAATTATGCACTCT
>NW_009944077.1:12244-25086 GCF_000696875.1 Nestor notabilis
CCTCTCGTTCCCATGCTACTAAATAAGACAAAAAATAAGCTCTCTTTCCAAAATTACCATATATGAATTGACACACATTACACATATAGCTGAAGATAAAGCACTTCAGAACTGATTTAGTGTGTGGGGAAAAAAAAAAAAAAAGTTTAGCACAAAAATTAAATGTGCTTGGAAGTGTGAACCAGGTATTTAAGTGATAAATAGATTCATTGTGTTAATTGAAGGCTAAATTGCATTGTGTATTTCACAAAAAACCCCCACCCAAAATTTGAATAAAAATACCCAAACAAAAACCAAAGTAAAGCCACAACCACCAAAGGAAGAATACAGTTTAACTACAAGAAAAGTTGTCTACAGTTCTAGTTTTTGAACACTGAATTGTAAATAGCTTATTGGATTGCTCATACAGTAATAGAAGAATAAAGTCTCATGTTATTTTCTCAGCAATAGAATTAACTACAACAAAATAGAATGAAGTCATATTGAGATATTCAAGAAACAAATTCTAAGTCCAGTCTTGAAAACATTCTTCTGAACAAACTATAAAGCTATTTTCAGCTTCAAGATTAAGAAAATACAGCCCAGCTTCTGATTCTGCTGAAAACTGAATACTAGCATACAGCATCAGGAAGAAGAGGAAAAAAAATGCTTGAATGGTAAACACAACACAATTCAGAGCCATAACACAAAACAGAGCCATAATATTAGAAGGAAACTGATATACGTTGTATACTTAGTGATAAATATTTTTAGGAAGGTATTTAATGCTTTTAGGACTTACCAGCAGTGAGGTCATTATTCAAATCTATAAACGCATGAGAGTGCGGTATATACATTTTACTTTGAGTTTCCAATGCAGCATGCCATGATAAGTTCCTATAGACAAGAATAAAAAGCAACACATTTCATCAATGCTTAGGAACTGCTAATCATGATAATAGACTTCAAAAAAAATGTATGAAACTTTAAATAAAATTGAACAGAAAGCATGTTCTCCTAACACTAAGCTAAAATTACTACTTAGCTTACAATATACTATGTAACAAGCATAACTGCTTGAAAGGTTCTGAGAAGGATGATTCATAGCTCAGGGGCTTCAGTTAGATTTTATTAACTTTCTAAAGGAATTTTTTTTTGTACACAGAAAATTGTCAGTTCCACAAAATGAGATTTAGTGCCTAGATTTCAACTGTAAATCTTGAGATACTGACTACTATCTTCCCTAGTTTCCTCAAACAGTTTTATTATCAGTACTTCTGAAATCTACTTTAGGATTAATAAAGATGAGCAAAAATGGACATAATCACCTGCTGTTAGAGCACCTCATGCCTGCTGCATGTAAATGGACTTTATTTGCAGTCACTTAAAAAAATCAACACAAGAATTAAACTCTCACATTTTGATGAACTGCACGCTAATTATGTCGTTTCCCACACAAGCGATACATTTATTTATTTATAAACATACTTGCCCTGATGGTTTCTGCTCTAAAAATGACTGAACGTCCAGCAAACCTTCCTATTAGCAGCACATTGGAATATAACAAATCTGTCAAAAGTCACAGCAGTTGAATCATCAGAGCCCTTTGCTAATACATTCAGAAAAATCTCAATATGCAGTATACAGTAGCAGGACAGTGATATGACTACTATCTAGAATGACTTTGCTTATTCCAGTGACATTGTATACATATTACTGATGTCCTAATGACTTTTAAAATGAGCCCGTGACTCATTTTATAGTAAGGAACAAAAAAGCTTCCGATTACTTCCCAGAGATCATAGAACTAAGTCTTGGAAATGTATGAAAGAATCACTTAATCTTAAAGAAATAATTCAGTATTTTCTATAGGCTTTTCTATGCATTCCATTCTGAAGGGAGTCAAGAAAGTTATATAGCTCTATAAATTTTAAAACGTTTTGGATTAAAAATAGAAACATTCTAAGCAGATGACATAAAGCTGTTGTCCACAAACAAGAAATTGCTTATACTGTTATCTATAACACTCAAGTCTTATTGAGCTGTAAGGAATATTTATATCCTAATACTACTGAAAGGATTTCTTCAACAAAACGAAATAAATCTCTCCAATTTCTCCATATCTTCAAAAGTTCATGAAACTTTAACATATAATCATTGCAAGGTGTTCAGAAACACCCCGTCAATTTGAAATCTGCATTCCATAAGCCATCAATTTAAATAAACGTAGCGGTGATAAAATTCAAGTTGGGATTAATGACCAAAACCATATTGCCATCACTGGTATAGTTTCAGTTTACACATTTAAATATTATTTACCCTACGCCACTTCTGAATCATCACAGAGGGAAAGAAATAGCCAGTCAGGAACAACAGGTACAGATTTGTTAAACTCACTGATGGGGTGTGGGGTGGGGAAAGCCTTATTTCAACATTTCTTAAGGGCCATGGAAATACACAGCAGAAAGCTGATACATTGTTGCCATAGAGACAGCACAATCATCTTATTGATTTCGTCAGTGGTAACAGAATTCTTCTTGAAACAGTATCTAAAGGAAGCCACATAGGAATGCAAAGGCTTCTCAACACACACACTTTCTTTTAAAATAAACTTAAGTATTGGTTTTATGCAAACCTAAAAAAGCTGTGACACCAACGCCTGGATTTCTCCTGAAAGGCACAGAGCTTCAAGTTTCTGTTAATGCTGCTAAATAACAATCAAGACAATCTTATTAAGTTAAAAGCTTCAAAATAGGAAGTTAGGAGATGCATACTTCTTCAAACAACTGGTTTAAAGACCCAATCTTCCAAGAAAACACAAGCCAAGTACCCAACATTTCCAGTCATTGGAAATTATCTGTTACCAGTCAAAAGAAAATAGTTCAAAAAGAAAATGTTGAGAGTAGTTTTCATATTCATCACAAAGCTAATAACAATGTATTTATTTTGACATTTAAAATCCAACTCTGATCCTAAAAATAATTTCTGCACTTTTGAGCACATTCTTTGACAACTAAGAGAAAAAGCTCTAAATCAGGCCAAGAGTTCTAATTTAAGTATCCTCCCTTTAAGGCTTCTTTTCTTTTTCAAAGAACTCCCAACCCACAACACTATTGATCAAGTTCTTCCTTACAAAACTCAAAGACTGAATGTATGCTGGAAAACAGTAACAATTGGTGTCCTCAGGGATTGGTGTTGGGACCTGTCTTGTTCAATATCTCTGTCTGTGACATGGACAGTGGGATTGATGCACCCTCAGCAAGTTTGCCAACGACACCAAGCTGTGTGGCTCGGTTGATATGCTGGAGGGAAGGGATGCCATCCAGAGGGACCTTGACATGATTGTGAGGTGGGCCGATGCCAACCTCATGAAGTTTAACCAAGACAAGTGCAAGGTCCTACACCTGGGTCGGCACAACCCCAGGCACAGCTACAGGCTGGGTGGAGAAGAGATTCAAAGCAGCCCTGCGGAGAAGGACTTGGGGGTGGTGGTTGATGAGAAGCTTGACATGAGCAGGCAGTGCATGCTTGCAACCCAGAAAGTCAACCATATACTGGGGTGCATCAAAAGAAGCGTGACCAGCAGGTCGAAGGAGGTGATCCTGCCCCTCTACTCTGCTCTCATGAGACCTCACTTGGAGTACTGTGTTTTACAGTTCTGGTGCCCTCAACATAAGAAGCTGGAGCTTTTTCAACATGGAGCTGTTGGAGCATGTCCAGAGGAGGGCCACAAGGATAATTAGAGGGCTGGAGCATCTCCCTTATGAAGACAGGCTGAGAAAGTTGGCTCTTCAGCCTGGAGACCTCATAACAAGCCTTCCAGTATCTGAAGGGGGCCTAGAAGGATGCTGGGGAAGGACTTCTCATTAGGGACTCTAGTGGTAGGACAAGGAGTAATGGCTTTAAACTTAAACAGGGGAACTTTAGGTTAGATATAAGGAAGAATTTCTTCACAGTGAGGGTGGTGAGGCACTGGAATAGGTTGCCCAAGGAAGTTGTGAATGCTCCAACCCTGGTGGTGTTCAAGGCCAGGTTGGACAGAGACTTCGGCGACATAGTTTAGTGTGTGGTGCCCCTGCTCAAGGCAGGGGGGTTGGAACTAGATGATCTTAAGGTCCTTTCCAACCCAAATCATTCTATGATTCCATGATTCTATGCAAACTTCAGTTTGGCAAAAGTCACAGAAGATGTATAGACCCAAAAAAAAAGAAAAAGGTCATCTGGCTCAACAATGAAGCTTTCACTAACTCAGAGTCACGCCAACTGGTGTCCTTGAATACACAAGCCTAATCACGCTCAGAAGTCAAAGCTTTCTGTTTTTTTAATCAGATTACAAACTTCAAAAGCAGTATCAGGAAAACTGAACAGAACGTGAACTGTCCTACTCTAGGGTCCAGTAGCGTGTTTAACAAATAACTTAAAACTTCTTTCCAAAAGACAGATTCAAAGTTCTTTGGCATCTTGCCCAATATTACAGACATTGCTACTTTATCACTTTTTGTTTATAGACTGGATCTTTTGAGTCAGTAGACATTCATTCTTTTGCTACGCTTTGATTTCAGCATTCCTATCCTAAACAGTCAAACAAAAATAACCCTTTAAATAGTCCTTACTAACCACTTAAATATGCCATTAAACCAGTAATTTTTATCCAAGTATTTCCTAGCTAGTCCCATTCTAGAAATTCCAGGGCTAGCACAAACTTTAATAATGACAATTGGGCCCCTTTAGCGCAGTCTCATCTCACAAGACTTCAGCCAATTTCTATTTGCTGAAGGGTGGCCCTAGCCACTCAACACAAAAAAATGCAATACAGAGAACATTACTTGCACAGACACTTACATTGCTACTTGAAGTCACCCCTGCTTTATATCTCTTCATGAATCTCTTCCCCCAGTAGGCATACCAAATACTTTTCCTTAATATATTGCTTAATAGCCTTACACTTTGCGTTTCCTGTGCTTTTGATTTCACATGTTGTCTAACCTTCCCGTTAAAATTTCCTAGGTAAATGTGAGCTGAATTATTTTTATAAGTTTACCCCAAACTCTTGCACATTTTCCTTATAAGGAAGAAGATCTTACTTCTGTCATCATCAGCCTGTAACTTCATCTATTAAACTAAATGCAGCTTAAATTCTACAGACGCTACTTAAAAACTTCGGTTCATTTCCATAGAATTCAATAATACAAATGATAATAATAAATATCAAAGTGTACTAAACAAAACTTTTCCAAGAAACAATTACGCTATTTCTCATGCCAAATAACAGACTTTGTTTTCTCAGCTTTCATCAAATGTCTACTTCCCCTATAAAATAACACTTTAAAAATTAGATGCAGAGTGCCACAGAATGTTTAAAGATACACATGGAAATGAGAAAAAGATTCATGCATTTGCAGTTCCAGTTAAAACATGAGCTTTATGCCTCTTTAAGAATAGAAGTAGACGCACAATGAGTAACATACTAAATTCATGTTAACAAACAAACACTTAGCTTACCCGCCTATCAGTATCTGTGGCTTACTTGAATCACTTGTCACACCAAAGACATCAGGAATCAAGTCTCCATTAAAGCTGAAAATGCAAAACTATTTCAGTATCATGTTCGACATTATAGGAGTCGAGATTAACTGTTCTTAAATTAACCTGAATTTGATTAGCATTTTCCCCCCAAGTAATGATGAATTTTCACCTGTGCAGCCTTTTCTGAATTTTGGCTCTTGTCTGAGCTGCTGGTAGCTGTATGCTTCTTTCAGTATTTTACATTATGCAATACATTTGATTTTCCAGCTGTATTCTGCCCCCCTCTTCTGTCCAGCATTTAACAAAGAAGAATGCACTGTGAAAGGGATTATTTGCTCAGTCTGATAAATTAGCAGGGTTTTTACTTTATGAAATTCAACAAATACTGAATGGCTATTTTTCTGCATAAAACAGAGTACTAAAATTAAAATTTAGTTACTATTGCCAAGATGATGTAATAGACAAGACTTGTAAAGATGGCTTATGTTTTGTCATCTTTTTTACACCACTTGACACTACACATACAATGCTACTCTTAAAGAACATGTGTTCTAAATTTTAGCAGTAAAATATATTTAAGTTGCTCTTAGTCACCATTACAAATGTTTTCTAAAAAAGTATGTCATACTTACTCCATTACTAGAGGCTCATCATGAAAGGTCTTATTTAACATAGTTTTATGGTTAAGATCTGAAAACAGAAAATATTACTTTGATTCAGTTACCAATATTTTAGTACATCTGTGTTTTTAACTTAGATGTAATTCTATTAATTTACAACCACCAATTTTATCATTAAGAATTAAATCAGCCACCACTGGGTATAAACAACTAAAAATGGCTTCCTGAAATTGTTCAGGGCAGGTGAGTTACAGTTAAAATGCTGAAGCTTCCCTCTCCACTAAACTCTTCAACAAATTATTCTAAATAGATCTTAGTGAAACCTACTTCTTCATATGACTGCAATCACATGGACAAATGAAACTGAAATAGTTGGGCTGAAGAGAGTCTAAAAATTTAACACAAGGCCTCTGTTTAAGGTTTTGTCACTGTAAAAACCATACTTAATCATATACACTGAGTGTCTGAAATAAGGATTACAGGTAGACTGCCTAAATGGGAAGTGAAGATTTTAAGTCCTATTCAGGTTGTATCACCTCTGAGTTCACTTTTACTTGTAATCCAAACTCCTTGCCACATGATCTGTGTTTCCTTCATCTCCTGATGGTTCTCTTCTCTTCAGTTGCCACATTTTATCACAGTACCCTCTATTGACTTGTCTGTCATACTTCCATTAGGCACCACATACCTTCCCAGTAACCTCACTACATACCAGCCACTGCCTGAATGTTTAACCTCTGACTCCTTTTCTAAGCACCATGTGCTCATTTATGCCTCTCCCAATATCTGATGATCCAGAAGCAAGATAGCATAAAGTAATCCAAATCCTTCACAATCTTCCCAATGCTACAGATAACTCCAATTCTCTTAATCCTTGATCCAGTGCACTTTCCCAGGGTGCTTTATTCACCTCTGATTAAAATCAGCAGCAATGGTACCTAATGCCATCACTTGCCTGATCTGTAACTATTTTATAACGCAGTTGTTTATAATAGTGATTATTCTTCAGTAGCTTGTATGGATTTAAGAGTATCTTCTTTTGCTTTTCTATCGTCCTTCAAACCCAGAACTCTTCCTAAAACCCTTTCCTAACAAAGTTGACAGAAAACAGGAGATTTCAAGAGTTCATTCTGTCCACGACTCTATCCTAAGACAGAATCAACTACATCTAAGTATTTAGGTATGATATTTTTAAAGTTCATGAACTAAACTTTACAGCAGGTTCTCAGCACATTTTAAATTCAAGATAAGTCTTTTGAGATAGTCTGTCAGAGGCTGACATGTCCTAAGGGGAAGCCACAAGACGTAGCTCTTCAGTTAGTAGGTTACTGTCAAACTATAATAGTTAGGTTATGCCTTTTGCTCTATAGAGTCAAAAGAATTCAGCTTTGTTCTCTTTCCTTAATTATTGAATACACTTTAACAACATGATAACAGCAACGTAGGAATCCCTATTTTAGTTGTTAAAACAACCACTACACTGCAAAATGAGTTTTAACTTTCTGACAACACTTGAATTATTAGGAAGTCTATTAATCTTAATAAGCAGCTTCAGCAACTCACCTAGTGTTTGGTTGTGCCCCCAGAAAATAAACACTGAAAGTTCATCTCTGCCATCATTTTGTCCCTGGGTAGTCAGGAGGACATCCATTTGTGAATCACCATCATAATCTCCAGGAACGACACTGGTTATGATGACACTGAGAGATCTAGAATTAAAAACAAACAAAAAACCCACATGAAAATAACTGCATGAAAATTGAAATTGCATTTGTGTGTTCAAAGGCTTGCTTCTTCATCCCGATTCTTATGAGTTGGTCTAATACAACCTGGGTTTTTATAAAGGCTTTATCTATTTGAAAAGGAACTTTAAATCAATCATTCTGTAGGCTGTCTTCGTCTAAGGAAGGATGACATTAACTCTAAACTTCAGCTAACAGGCATTCCTCAGCTGTATCCATCCTGCTTAGTAATGCTGTCCAGACTACATTAAACCTTAATTTGTTGTAGAACCAGTCCTTAAAAATGTGTTGTGGTTGCATTCCATGAGCAAGACCATAACACAACAGGAGCAGCTTAAAGAGCAGGAGACAGACAGGTAGACAGATCTGTTTAAAGACAATGTCATTTCCTCCTATCTTCTGCCACGTCTTGCCTCTCCTTCCTATATTTGTTTGTTCTTTCTATCTCTTCTTTACTTGGTTACCTACTCAGACTGCTTTACACAAACAAACATGGGTCATTCTGTTAAGAATTAAAAGCAGATAACTTCTGATGCACTAAACAAATTAGCTCCTTCCAAGATAGGAGGGAATAAGGAAAAGTAAAAATATGTAGAACTCTAGAAGATGAAGCTGAGCTATAAAAGCAGTTTACCTATTAATAGGCAAAATACTATCAGTAAACATTATTCACAAGCGGTAACATATCCTGTGATACTATTATGGTTAAAATTACATATATGTACATAAATACACTGATCATTTTACATTTATTAAAAATCAATGCTTTTTTTAAAGCCATATTTAAACTTTAGAAGGGAATAGGTCTCCACACAGAAATACCAGAGCACCATTCTCCATATATCTTTCTAAAGCAATGATATTGCCAGGATTCCATTAGAATCTAGAGCAACTAGAAGAATTTCCCTGAAAACATGTCTTGCAACAGAGGCTAATGATATCTGCCAAAAAGACATAACCTATGACACGGAGTAATAGTTTGCTTTACTAGGAAATAAAGTACTGAAAAAACAGGTCAACTGAAAAAATATTACAAGATACTGGTATTTTTAATAGTTGATAGAGGACTGAGAAAGAAAAATAGAAATTCCATAAAGTTAGTATGAACGACAAACTTGTCTCCACAAATTCTGTTACCTGACCTACAAAATCCAAACAAATCAAGTCAAAAACCTGTCAGGAAATTAATCAGGAAACTGGTCAAAGAGCTGGAGCTCTAAGGCAAGTTGAACAACACAGTCAAACAGGTAACAGCAGCACAGACAATTCTAGTCATGTTTCCACTGACTGCAGAAATGCATGTTCAAGAAAAACAGCCATTTCCATTATTTCGCCATTGCATATCAATACTTACTTCATTGGTAACTTAACACGGGGCTTAAAGTAGGGTTCCTTTTGGTCAGCCAAAAAGATAATCAACTCATTTCCTGCAAAAGTAAGAAAGACAGTGAAAAACAGAGGCCAACTCTAAACGGCTTATATAAAACCTCCAACATTTAAAAAGCTATTCCACAAACAGTGATTCCTCACAGCAGCAAAACCTTTAACAGACTTCCCGTGTAACTACTTTCTCCTCATTCAAAAGGAAGCAAAAGGAACGCCTCTTTAATAAAACCCATAAACCTAACTGCACCTCAAAAGAATGCTATTATCAAGAATATTCTTTGGGGCTTAGTGTTGGACCTTCCTCTCTGTTAAGTATATAACTTCCCATAATGACTTAATAAACATTACTTGTGGAAAAGCAACAGGCATCAGTTCCATACAAATCATTAAAAACTAACTCAAATTAACTCTTTTAATATTGCCTCTGACACAGCAGTATCTGATACCCCTTTCCCAACTCAGCTGACAAAAGCACTTTAAGTGAAACTCACAGAACCAGTTTCCTGCAGCATTTTCTCAATTAGAGGCAATGATACAAGCCACTGTAATTTAAAAATTTCAGGAAGATCTAAATAAAAGTCCATCTTTGATGTTGCACCAATAATTGTATTTCAGGGAAGAAAAAAAATTGGAACAATGAAATTATTTTCAGTCAGTAAACCACAATACACCTGTGCTTACTTCTATAAGTAAAATAGTAGTTCAGACCTAGAGAAAAACAAAAAACCAAAACCCTCATTTGTTTTACTCATCCTTTATTGCATGTTTTCTGCATTTCCAAATAACTCACCTGTAGCACCCCAAACTGCATAAACTAGGTTACCTTAACAAAAACAATTCTACAGCTCTGAACTTGAGCTACCCTAATGTAAGAGCACTTGCCAGTTCTGTAGCAAAGTTCACAGCTGTGAAATAGCAGAATACAAGCTTCCTGGCTATGACAAAATAAAAAAACCAAAAACCAAAAAACCTGCCATAAACATATTTGCCAAGGAGGATATGCCAACAAATGAGTAAATGAAAACAAAGCCTTTTAAAATGGTTTGAGGCAACTACTACAGTCCCATCTGGCAAGCTAATAAAACCTGGGTTGCACTACACAATTCACAGATGATTGAAAGAGTTGGCACAAAGCAAGGTGAGAAAGCCTGCTGGCTGGTTAAGCTTTTGATAATAAAGCCACGGGTTGACGGCTAAAACTTGTAATTCCGATTCCACACTATAGACTTTCACCTGCCTTTGTATCATCTATGTGGTAATAATGATGACAAAGCAGCAACTGTGTTTTTACACATACCAGGTTCAAAGTCAATTATACCACTCCAAAATGAGATTTTTATGGTCACTAAAAATAGATTTATAAAAATGTCAGCTCAGCGCTCATCAGTAGTCAAAACAGATTGACCAGTGGAAGTTATTAGATGAAGAGAAAACAAAATTACTATGCCACTATATCAATCCACAGTGCACACAACCTAGATGCTGTTTGTAGTTCTTGCCCTCTCATCTCAAAAAGAACACAGAAGAAAGGAAAAAAGCACATAGGAAGGTGTGAAAAAAGGGATCAGTTTCCATACAAACAACGATAACATAGATTAAGTCTGAACATCTGAGTGAGGATACCATAGAGGTTTTTAAAATTCCCCAGTGAAATGCAGAAGCTGAGTAAGGGGATGATCTGCCCTATACTATCAGAAAAGGCATCGAACACAAACAGACGGTGGTAAGTTGAACAAGCAAACAGCATGAGCTTCCCCACTTTTCCCCGTTTTGTGCATAGACTTAAAAAACAGGGAAGTGTATGTACAATACCATTTCTTTGCATACTTTTAGTTTAAAAAATTGACTAAACCCAGGGCCCAATGATAAGTTCGAATTCCTCTTCCAACATGATACTTCTGGATCCAGATTACCTCTTATGTTTAACTAGTTTACCCTCTCCTACAAAACTCTGGGTACAAAGTGATTTTTCTTTCACCTATCTGAGCATATGGAACATTACTCTCATTCAATCCAATTAATTCAGGATCAGAACAGCAACATAAATGCAGCAAAAGGCCCAAAACATCACCCCTACCTTCCTTATTAAGGGTCAGGATTATTAGGACTGGGCTTCTTTACCAGCCCATTGCTCCTCAAGGTCTAGCATTATCTCCAACACTCACTTCTTCAGCACTACTAGAAGAGTCGGCTACCATTTATTCTACTACTTAGAATTCTACTATTTAGAATTTCCTGTTACATTTTATTTAAAAGGTATTCTGTAAATTCTTCAAGCCACTTTTTGACAAGACTTAAATGATGAAGAATAATGTTATCAAGTAGGTTATTTCAGACTGATTTTTAGAGGAAAAATCAAGTAGATAAAACTATAGCAAGTGCTGGTGTGCAGAAGCAAAGATGAAACCATGAGCTTCGTTTCTAAAACTTTTAATCATGTTTCTATATGCAATCATCTGAAAGATAAGAAAATTTAAATTAAATCTCTTATCACTGACGTTCATTTTAAACCTAATCTTTCAGTGTGTTTTTGCACAGAAGCACTTTCAAGGAGCCACGCATTTAAATATCTCAACTAGATGAGAAATTCACTCATGCTTTACTGTACCTACTTCAAGACCCATTTCTGAGATTGCAGGAATATAAAAAGGTCAATTTGAGAATAAATTTATTATCTTAATGTATAACTTCAAGTTAGTAAAATAATCCAAGATTAGCATCTGCAAATAACACCACTAATAAGTGGGATAACACAAGTAATAACTGATAAGAAGCTCTGATTTGAGGTCATATTTGAAACTTTAACAGAAATTCCTGGCAAACAACACTTGTGTAGAACAAATTTATCTAGCTTTCCACTTTAACATAATGCTCAAGGTACGAAAATATGCAATTTATCCTCTTTACAACTGTGAAATACACATCTTTTTCCCGAAATACTGTGAAAGCAGAAGAGAAAAACTAATTTGTGACCATTCAGCTTCGTAGCACAAAGTCTTCAGATTATTTCACGACCATAAATTCAACTTAAAGAAAAATATTTCTTGCTCTACATGAAGCCATATTTTAGTATAAACTGAAAACATCTTTTTCCGTACAGGAAATCTCAGAATTAAAACATATGTCAATTTTAGTCTTGAAAATAATTTTACTGCTCGCTAATCTTGCCCCCAGCCACACCGCGAGCAGACCAAGCACTGAACACGTGCTGCACTACAAGGCAAGAGGAAAAACAAGAGCAGCCGGAGATTCACGGAACCGGGGGTCTCTCCCGCTGGAAGATTTCCGTCAAGGTTTCCGAGCCCCGCTCCTCGCAGGACAGCTCCCGCCGGGAGAGTCTTTGCCTGATCACCAAGAACGCATATGTCAAATAAACCACCGGAGCCTCCCCAGGCGCCCGTCCTTCTCCAGACCGACACCGGTAACGCCGTCGGCCCCGCTCCCGCCCCACTCACCGCCTCGCAGCACGAATAGGTCCGTCTGCTTGTCCGAGTTGAAGTCGCCGAATGCTGCCAGGGTCCCGTATGCCTCCGGCCCGAAGAGCTGGGCGGTGACATTCTGCAGGGTCTCGCCGGGTCCCGCCAGGGCC
>NW_009944078.1:0-4770 GCF_000696875.1 Nestor notabilis
TATTTGCTACATACCTATAGAAGCCTTTCCCATTATTTTTGACGTCTCTTGCCAGATTATCAGCATATATAATGTGATCATGCTTCACTAAATCAAAAGCTTTTGCCTACTAGTACCACCAATTTATCATTAGCATTTTATTATTAATAATGGAAAGATATTGCCTCTCTTGCAACCTGGAACTGCTATGAAATATTTTGATGACCACTTGCAAGAAGGGTAGCCAAAATCTTAATGTACAACCCTCTCTTACTAGAGTAGGTAGTTACATATTTGCAATTGGAAGTCTTCAGTCTTAGGGATAAAAGTAGCCTTTCTTTCTTAAAGATATTCAATAAATTGTTAAATGCTTAAATCATAAGTGAATGTTTTGCAGTGTCTCTGTGGGTATCATTTAAAAGTGCCCCAAGAATCTTTAGCTTTTATCACTTCATATACTATTTTTTTAAAACAAAATAAAAAGCTCTTTCATTACTGAGCAGTTATCTACAAAAGTAATATATTTTCCCTTAGTACTATACACTGGCATTTCCAAAATGCCTGCTTAGGGGCCGTGGTCTTTCTTATGTAGAAGACGTATAAAAATCATAAAAGACAAACTGGATAAAAGTTGTCCTATGCCTTTTTAGTATCATCTCTCTCCTTACCAATGGACCTTCTTTTGTATGAATGTTATTTAAATTGATGTTTGCAAACAGAAATAGCATAAGCTAAAGACTCTAATGCCTCCAATGTGTTTCTAGCACACATAGGTAAAGGATGCTGTTCAAACACACCTACCATTCACCTTCATTATTGGTGGATTTCAAATTAACATAAACTCCTTTTCAAAGCTGACTATGGAAAAGGTATTCCTAAATAAGCACTAAGAACAGCAAGTTGTGTGATGGCAACCCTGCTTAGACTTTTTCATATAGTTTAGTTCTGATTCATCAGAGATTTGTTCATTAGGATTGTGTGTTTGATTCCAGCTTGGTATGTATACTGGTAAGTCTTTTCTCTATGTTTCTTCTATTCTAACTAGGCGAATAGAGGGCATATCTACAGGATGAACATTTGCAGCTTAAATATATCAGCATGGTATCCTTGCATCAAAATCTTGCTGCATGCTGGGTTGCACTAGCCTGCAGGTCCAGGGAAGTGATCCTTCCTCTCTCTTCGGTACATGTGAGACCACTTCTGAACTGTTGTGTTCAGTTTTAGTTTCGCCAGTACACAACAGACATTCACATACCAGAGTCCAGCAAAGGGCATCAAGCTAGTCAGGGAGTTGCACTTCTTCAGCATTAAGAGAAGGCTTCAAGTAGCCATCTTATTCCTGTCTGCAGTTACCTAATGAGAACATATAGAACAGGCTTTTCTGGAAGGTACACAACAACAGGATGTGAGGCAACAGATACAAGCTGGAACAAGAAAATTCCAACCAAATAGAGTATTTCTGTTCTTTACCACTAATGAGGGTGATCAAACACTGGAACTTGCTGCTCAAAGAAATTAAGGAATCTCCATCCCTGGGGATATCAGAACTTGACTGGGCACAGTCTTGAGCAACCTGATTTGGCTGGCCCTCCTTTGCTCAGGGCTTTGACCAGACAATCCACAGAGGTACTTTCCGACTTAAACTATTCCATGAGTTTATGAACTGTAGACAGCTGCATGGTGGATACATATATGAAAAGAAGAGGATTCAGTCATGTTGTCACAGTTCCATAAATGTGTTTAAATGGCTTCTGGACTGGAGCTGGCATACATCATTTTGGCAGTGAGTCTTAGGTGCCCAGAGAATAGGCAAAGCTAGCAGGGAGCTGTGTGTCCCTGGCTGCATGGACAGCGGCTGCAAGGAACAAAATCTAGGTTGTGACCTTGATTAAGAGATACAAAACATCCCTTCTATTTTCAAACATTATCTGTGATGAAAAAGACATCATCCTTTTGCCAACCAACTGGTTTCATACCCCTGTGAATTGTTACCATGCCTCTCCAAGCTACTTTATATGGTAACCTCTGCCCTTCACATGGTATCTGGATGTTTCACTTTCCCATTACTCTGTGTTTGAGTATCAGCTTGATCTCTCTTTCAGAAAAGAATTCTTCTTTCTTGGATCAGAAGAATGCTACCTATAACTTCAGCTGCCAGACATGAAGCTAAAGTTCCTCTAGAGTCACTGGAGAGAAAAAGGTCCCTCCAGAGGGTGATTCATCCTTACTGTCCTTGGTTCAGCTATAGCAGTCATTTTTCTCCTTCTTAGTAGCTGGGGCAGTGCTGTGGTTTTGACTTTCAGCCTGGGAACAACGCTGATAACACCGATGTTTTCAGTTGTTGCTAAGTAATGTTTACTCTGACCAAGGACTTTCTCAGTCTCCTGCTCTGCCAGGGAGGAGGGGAAGCCGGGAGGAAGCAGAGACAGGACTCCTGACCCAAACTGGCCAAAGGAGTATTCCATACCACAACACATCATGGCCGGTATATAAACTGGGAAGAGTTACCCGGAAGGCCCAGATCGCTGCTCGGGTCGGGCTGAGTGTCGGTCGGAGGGTGGTGAGCGGTTGTGTCCTCTCCCCTTGTTATTTCCCTTATCATTATTACTATTGGTGGTAGCAGTAGTGGTTTGTATTATACCTTAGTTACTGGAGTGCTGTTATCTCAGCCCATGGGAGTTACATTCTTTTGATTCTCCTGTCCATCCCTCCAGGAGTGGGGGGGGAGAAAGAAAGTGGGGAGTGAGCGAGCAGCTGTGTGGTTCCAAGTTACCAGCTGGGCTTAAACCACGACTCCTACTTTTCTCAGAAACAAGACTGGTAAATTTCTTAATATATGCAAATCTCAGATATGTGCTCTTTGCACACTATGTCTTTAGCTGTCTTCATTTGTAAAGCTTTCAGTGAGACACAGAACAGAAAACACAGAGGGTTTTTTGAACAATTTTGAGTAATTTAGTTAGTGGGACCTGCAGAAGGCAGCACTAAAGGCAAGAAAAAAAGGAGCTTTGCAAGAACTGGTTTCATATATAAAAGGCAGTGGGAAAACAGACACATGAAGTATGTTGATCTTTGAAACAAGTTACAATTTTGTAGATGAGGACACCTTACACAAGTAAGCCCTTACAAAAGGTATAGTATTTATGTAATACTCCAATTGCAAGGTCTCCTTCAAAGAAATTACACCCAGGAACCTAATTAAAAAAAAGTACTCCTGCTCTTGCGATCCTTTTCAAAAACCTAGCACCAGTATCAGTAGTTTTCACCATTGTGACAAGGCCATTTTACCAGTATAAATGTAAGGTTTCACAGTGGCATGAAAAGCCTTTTATCATGACACAGAGTACTTGAACCTCTCCTGGCTAAAGAAACCCACAGACCTGTTGAAACAACAGCAAGAGTTGAGACAAAAGCTGTAAATGGAAGCTTCTATAACTGCAAGATGAAGAAACCAAGCTGTAAAAGAAAAATCAAACCTCTCCATTTGAAGAATGCCCATGGATGATTTCACATCATATTTGCTTTTTGCTATCTCACAGGTCTTCTGTTCTTCCTTCTGGCATCATCTCCAAAGATTCAAGGTATGTCAATTAATTTCAGATCAAGACCAGGAACATGCCAACAGCCTGCAACTCCTGCCAAGCCCGCGCTGCATGACGAGGAGCCCACTGATCCGGGAGGTGCTCCAGCAGCAGCGCTCTGGGCAGCTGACAGGTGTCAGCCCATACGGCAGGCGTGCAAGAGCAGACTGGAAAAAGAAACACTCATATCAGTGTCAGCTGAGTCACCAGGGTGGCGGGCATAAAAAGAGAAGCATGTTAGAAACTGTCCTGGCTAGACAAGTGTAAAGAGCTTTCTTTGAGGGATGAGAGGAAACCAGCCTCCTCTGGAACTAAAGGACAAAAGGAGAATGTGCCTCTCATCTTGTTCTCCTCCTGTGAGGAAGAGCAAAGATAAACTCATTACCTTGCATATTACTCAACATATCTGTAAATAAAAGACTACCATTTGCACTTCTCACCAGACATTATTTGTGTGTCAAAACTGTTTAGGGTATGATTTGATACCCTCTCCTTCAGAGAGCATGCAAGCAAGAAAAAGCTGTCTTTGATTTATTAAAGATGAACTATCAGTACTGTAAAAGGCAAAATGGGAATATATGTGCACATCCTAAGAGCAGGGCAGGATGGATACCACCTTCACATTTATGCATAAAGCTCTGTCAACAGCTTTTTCTTTATATTAGCCCGTCAATATTCATGCAGCCACAGTACACCTACACTGATATTTTTTGAGAGGTTTACTTGTGTGTTATTTGCCCAATATTGCACCAATTTAGGTACAGAATGCTTCACCGTCTGCATCAAGCGTATTGACTTGTGAATTAGATTTTGGGAATCAATAACTTATGAAAAAGAGCATACAAAACAAAGAGCCTTATTTTTTAGTTAAATGAAAGACTAATTATAATTCAAGCACAGGAAGCAAGGGAAAAGTAAACTAGTGAGAGGCATGAGGATAAAAGCCCTGTACCTAGCACCACAGCACTTCCAAACTACAGCTGGCTCAGAATTCAAATCTGGATCTCTGTGAGTGCCATGGGGCTGAGCAGCCAGAGTTGTACTGGACATGAAGGAGATATCTTCAAATTACTGAATTTAGTCCTTAGCTGACATCAAGCAGGTCAACTACATATATCTCAGTCATTCCTCTACAGAAGCCATTAACATGCATGCCATCAATGTCAGGGGATGTAGTACACTGCAGTTATTGAGCAGATAATCATAGAAT
>NW_009944079.1:0-6709 GCF_000696875.1 Nestor notabilis
TCAATCCCACTGTCCATGTCACCGACAAAGGCATCCTTGGCTGCCCTGGAGCATCACATTTCCAACCAGTCCCTCCCTGTTGGTGAGCATGAAGTCAAGCATGGCACCTTTCCTTGTTGACTCCTCTACTGCTTGCAAGAGGAAGTTGTCTTCCAAAGATGACTTTAATCCAATCTAATTTAATCTATTTTTTTTCCATGATGTGCTTGTATATAGTTAGTTCATTTGATGCTTTTGCAGCTCCCATTAATGTCTTTGCAACCTTCACTTTGCAACCTTCACATACAGTCCAGTTTGCAAGGACATCCATTTCTTCATCATCAGCAATGACACATTGATTTTTCTATTGATATGTAGAGGGATGAAAGATACAACTGGTTAGAGAAGTGTATCAACCACAAAGTATATAGTTAGAATACTCAAAGCTTTGGCTGTATTCTGAAAATATTTTTTATGTAAACAGCTATATATGGATAGGTTTTGTATCAGGAGCAGGGTCTAGCACAGAGAATAGAAAATTTGGGAAGGCTCAACACTGGTAGCCTTCTAACTAATGAGAAATCGCAGCATACATTGTTAGAAGGAGTTTGTGAAACGAGAATCTGCCTTGGCATACACGAGGAATAAGCACCAGGGGAGCACACAGGCGTCCAGATAGAAGGTTCCACTGTCAATGAGAAAGAAAGCAGTTTAGTAATACTTCAAAAAGAAGCCCTCCAGTGTGCCGACTGCTCCCCCAGTTTGTATCCTGCACTCAAAGTATGGGTATTCTCTCCTACTGACCAGGTCAGGATGTCTCCTTGCAGCCCAAGACCTGAACCACCACGTTCTCCTCCCTATGTGATGAGGCCGTGGTGTGGCAAGAGTGCTTAATCCAGCCAGTGCTGGGGACCATACTGTGTGATTTGTTGTCCCTGCATTGCACTGACTCCCTCCCTGCTGTCCGAGTGCCTGTGGACCCTCTACCGCACCTGAGAACTTTTCCATTAATGTCTGAGTCTCTTGATAGCAATGATCAGTGGTTGGTTCCTTGCTGCTTGTGCTCTGAGAAGTTGCTTGGATACTACCACTGAGCTTCCAGGTGAGCCCTGGGGTTCTAGCAGCCCCAGAAGAAAAGAATTGGCCACCTCCCAGCTGCATGATGAGTTGGCTTGAGAATGAGACCAACACACTGCTCCAGTTAGCTTGCAATTGCCTTTGAACAAATATATTTACAGAGGCTTTCACAAGGGAGGCCACTTTCGTACTAATGTCAGGGGATTAATTTTCCTGCTATAGAGGCTAAAACAAAGGCTACATCATTATTAACAACAAAAGTAGTGAAATTTAGTTTAATGTCACTAATTCTGTCAAATGACTTCCATAATAATTTGATGATTCATTATTACCACAGAACACTTAAAACTGTGCTTTGGAAATTGAGTTGTGTTCCCTGTCCTGGAGAGCTTCAAGTGTAAATATGAGATGCAGTATTCCAGAGTTACAGCATAGGTGGAAGGGAAAGGATTGCCACCCTTACAGACTTAAATTAAGATTGGTTTAGTCTATTCTTCTTGAGTGGAAAGTGTAAGCAGCTAAGTTGAATGTGTGCTTGCTGAGTAAGGAGGTGGTGTTGCATTAAAGCCAGTCTTAGTATC
Organism: Nestor notabilis; assembly: GCF_000696875.1. Taxonomy (NCBI): domain Eukaryota; kingdom Metazoa; phylum Chordata; class Aves; order Psittaciformes; family Psittacidae; genus Nestor; species Nestor notabilis. The sequence goes on from NW_009944079.1 coordinate 1,638, forward strand.
ATGTAATAGCTTTGTGTGTTGGTATGTCCAGCCACAGCCACCTGCATACGAGAGGGAGGAGGATTAGTGGAGCAGAAGAGAATGAGGGATCTGTCTAAGGTTATAGACTGACCCGCTGACCTCTGTGTCCTTTATTCTCTCTCTGCATGACTGAAACTTGTGTCTGAGTTGCTGCAGCTTTTGTTTTCTGGCCTGAGCACATTCAGGCTCTTGCCTATTCTCAAGCCAGCTGCATTTCCTAGTCCAGTGCACTGCTCATAGCGCTACTTTGGCTCCTAGCACTTCTTTGGCTCCTTTCTCTGGATTCCCTTCCCTATGGCGTCAAGTGTAACCTCTTTGGTTTCAGCTTCAGTGCAGTTTTCAGCCCGTTTCCAATCCTAACCCTTCCTCTCAGCCAGTACCAATTGCTCAGCTCTTGCATCTGCTTACTTCATGATGATGTTCCTTGCCTGTTAATAATTTCTCTAAGGACTCTGATGTTTCTGTTGTGCACTTCACTCCAAGGAAGAGATCTGAAGTGAATCCATAGAGCCAATTCAGCATCCTTCTGCTGTTCCCTGTTCGGAGCTCTCCCTTGCCGTGGTATCTATGAGAAGACAAGGTCACATTTTGGTGGTGTTTTCCTTAATGAAAAACTAGTAAAAGCACTCCCCCTTCTGCAGTCTAGCTTTGTGCCTGTCCTCCCTTGGCATGTCCAAAGCCAGCTCTTAGCTTCAGAGCTTGGCAATAAAAAATAATAATACTACAAACACAAAGTCTTTTCCTGTCATTCTCATTGTTAAGGTGAGATAATGAGTTTCTTCTCAGTGGCATTCAGAGAGATAAATGTCATTCCATTACATTTGAGTTGAAAATGGTGTCTGGAAGCAGAGCTCAGTGCAGCACTGCCTTTTCCTGCCATTACAGACATGGTGCTCTGCTGTGCTGTGGGGCTAAAGAGGATCAGTCCCAAACAAGATCTGTTTAGGAATGTCCCCACCAAGCTCTGAAAGCTCAGGAAGTTACCCTACAAGGCACATGGTCTTTGTTTGGTTTAATGGGTTTTTTCCCTGCATTGGATCTTCATCAGGGACTGTAGTGACAGGACAAGAGGTTATAGGTTCAAACTTACACAGGGGAAGTTCAGGTTGGATATAAGGAAGAAGTTCTTTACTGTGAAGGTGGTAAGGCACTGAAACAGGTTGCCCAAGGAAGTTGTGAATGCTCCATCCCTGGCAGTGTTCAAGGCCAGGTTGGACAGAGACTTGGGCAACATGGTCTGGTCTGAGGCATCCCTGCCCATGGCAGGGGGGTTGGAACTAGACAATCTTACAGTCCTTTGCAACCCTAACTATTCTATGATTCTATGATCTTAGTGGAGAGATGGGGCAATTCCATCACCAGTAATTTTACTGTCTTCCTTGGTGATGGAGGTAGCTTTCAAGGAAATGGATTCTTCCAAATTCAGATGATTTTCTAATGCAAATTAAGGCACCAGTAGACCAAAGAAAGTTTGGATGTAGAAGAGGTACATACCATGGGACTTGAAGCACATTGCAGCATCCTCTCACGCTGAATTGCCAGCTCTGTTCACTTGTCAGGTGTGTTTCTAAATGATATCAGGAGTATCTGGCCCTTGCTATCCACATGGGACATACCTTTGCCCAACTCTGTCAAGATGGGGAGCTGATGCCTGCTGGAAGTGAGCAAGATGTCATTGCCAATGGAATTGCTTACAAACCTAGTGTTGCTCTCTTTCTGAAGTGCAGTTACAGGCAAGATCTCAGCAGGTCCTGGTGGGAAAGTCACTCCTACATTGGTGTGGCTAGAGGAGTTTCTAGAGCTGGGGATTGCAAGGTACCATTGGGAGATCTGGACCTGTGAAAGTTTAAATGTTAAAAAGCATGCCAGAAGGAAACAAGCTATTAAAAACCCTCCAAACTTTATTATTTCTGTCTTTCAGGAGCAGTAGTGATTCATTAGAAGAGTAGATCTATAGGATGAGAATTATTTTAAAGAACAGCTCAAAATTAATGAATAAAAGCTTGGCCTGCCAGCTTCATATCTTGGCAGTGGTTTCTGTTTGGATATTACAATGTGGCAGGGATGTGTCCTTAGCATCTCGTCTTATCTGTAGGCTGGAGGGAGCAGCTCAGTGATGTTAACTGAAATTCAGAGGAGTTAAGGTTAACCACAGATGGAGTTTAACCATCTCTGGATCTTGGAGAGCCAGGTCTGTGTGAAGGATAACAAGCTCGGGCTACAAGCAGTGACACTTGCCTTGTGGATACAGCATGGGGTGGGATGTAGGAGATGTAGTGTCTGATTTGTGCTCAGTTTCTCTGAGAGTCCCAAGAACTGAGTCCTGAACTTGGTTGGATCTTCTGGTAATTTGAAAGTATGAAGATATCTTCTTTCTCAGGCATCCCCTTGAGCCTCTTGCCCCCAGGAGTGTTATTCCCAGACATCTGAGGGCAGGAGGAAGGATTAGGAAGGTGATGGGATGGGAGGAAGTGCTGCATGGTGCCAGGGATTCCCCTTAACTCACAGCTTTTCTGTTGTGGCAACATTTCTGGCAAAACCAAAGGAAAAATGAAGTCTGTGCCTCTCCCACACCAGGCAATGAACCCACCAAAGCACCAGCAGATACCTGAAGCAGCCCCGGCACAGGAGTGCAGATGCAGGACCCACTGGAGTAATCCATTTCTGAGGCTGGTAGTGTCTTGTCTTTCCTCCTCTCTCCAAAGTCTCAGGTCCAGCATGTAAACATTGCAGGCCCAGTGTTTCTCCATGAGTCAGTAGTAATGTTCTCTCTTGTTGTAACGGGAACAGGTCAGGCCCCTAATTGCAGCAATATCTCCTTAATGAGCAGAAACAGCAGCAATCTCATAATCTGCCACCGTAGGCAAAGTTCACCTTGTGCATGGCTCCACGTGTTCTCTGTATTTTTGTGTGTTGCATTCTCTGATTGTGTTAAAACTCCCCAGAACATGCTATTAAGGTGTCAGAGGGACCGCTAGCAAAGCATTAATCCCAGTAATTTTTGTTTTCCAAGTGGGGCTGAACAAGAGCCAGAAAGCTCAGCTGCTGTGCAGAAGCATGTTTAGTCTGACGTAGGGGTAAGCATTGAAACACTGAGCTTTGAGCCTGTCAGCCAACAGCTATTCACCAGATGACAAATCACAATTGCTTGTAATAAATCCAAAGTACATTAACCCATTTCCGTCATTATTTCCCAAAAATTGCACAGAATTTGTCTGGTGGGCCAAGCAAACAGACACTGATCTTGGATTACAACCCAGAGCCCCAGATTGCATTGCTTGTGGATATATGGAAAACCTCCAGTTGAACTGGCCTTGAGATGCTCCTGCTAACAGAGCTTCATTTAGCTGGAGATTTAATGGTTCAGGCTATAAATTGGGTGCTCCTGTTGGGTCTTGTTTCCATGTCATTGTTGTCACTCTGATCTGCACTTGCACTCATTCAGACTGTTCTGACTGCTTCTTTTCTTAGAGCAACTTTCATTGACATGCTGATAAAAGGTGCCCTTTCTTGGGCTCAACCAGGATGTCTTCCAGGTGAAAAATAAGAATTCTGCAAATTAAACCATAATTGTGCTCTGGTCTTCAAGAAAGACGTTTGTTCTCCTGATCTGATTTTTAGGCTGTACTCTCACAGGGACAGGTATTGCCTTGATGTTTGCATCTCTTGAGGTGAGGTTTATAGGTGGCAGGAAAAGAGATTCCTGAGGAGGTCAGTGTCAAGTTGTGCATGCAAATAGCTCTTACCCCTTCTGAGCTCTTCCAAATCCATTCTCTGATGGTCCTGCTGGCAGTTGGACTCTGGAGCCTCACTGCAGAGAACTGGGTGCAGAGTATGGTGGGTCTGAGGTCATATTATACAACAGGATCTTCTGAGGTCTGGGTCTCTTCAGAAGGGAGAGTCACCCGCTCTGTCCTGTATGTTCTCATTTTCTTCTACCGAGTGTGGTTTGCTTACTCATTGCTTGCACAAGTGAGCTGAAGTGAACTAGACTGCAAAAGGAATGGAGGCCCCAGATCTCCTATACAGTCCTGATCCCTCACTTTGTGTTGCAGCCCTTTCTCTGTGGATCCCTCCATTGCGACTCTTGGGATTGAAGAAACAAATGCAAGTCACAATGGAGTTTCACCCACCAAAGACCAGTGTTTATTCCAGTTCCATGATAGTTCACTATGACACAGGTAAGTGCTGGGCACTGCATAGTGCACGCTGTGTCCTTCCCCACAGAGCCCCTTCTAAGCAGATTAGTGTTCAACTTGGTTTGCAGGATACTTCTAAACCCTTTTCTTTCACAACTTCTGTATGTTTTCGTGCTCAAAAGTGTACAGATAAGAGATGAAGGCTGAGCCTGCCCTTGTTCTGTGTGTCCTGTGTCACTGGATCCTGATCTATCCCTGGGGGACTTTGGTGTCAAGACAGTGTTCTCCACCCAGCCACTCCCCTGTGACAGTCATCTGCCATCATCCCTATTTTCCCAGCCACCTTAATTCCCTCTTGAGGTGTACCTTCCCATCCCAGATTCAGCTCAAAGAGAAGTGAACAATAGTTGGTGTTTAGATGGTTGTTAAAGTGGATCCCCTCCAGTAGGAATGAGATTTCTCGAATCCTGTTTTGCTGTGAGCTGCTGTGTGGAGGAAGGAAAAATTCCCCATTGCAGTGTGCATATGCATGTGTGGAGTCGTATTCCTAGACAGGGATATGTCTGGAGTGTGGTGTGGGGAATGCATGTGTCTGTCAGACACTCCAGTGCCCACAGTCTCTAACACACCTGGGCCCCTTATAGTGCTTCTCTGTTGTCTTGCCCTCTACCCACCTACCTCTCATACTTCGCAACATTAAGTCTAAAGTAGCCAGGACTTGAGGGCACTTGGGATTTGGCAGGAAGTGCTCACTGCCTCCAAACATAGGTATGAAATGGATACCTGGGTATGAGAAGCCAGGCTCAGGCCACAGCAATATTGTCAAGTGTTACATGTCACATCAAGGGTAAGTGGGGAAAACTCGAGAAAAGGGGTGGTGTTAAAAATGCTTCTGTTGTCCTTGGTTCAGCA
>NW_009944079.1:6740-8496 GCF_000696875.1 Nestor notabilis
GTGGTCCTGAACATGGTATTTTCTCAGTGGGGTGAATGCGTTTGGTGTGCTGCCTTCTCTCTTGATTGAAAGAGAGGTTTGCTTTGTCACTGTTCCTGAACTTCATTCCTGGAAAGCAGGATGCCCTAACCTAGGTGACAATGTGATGTGTTAGCACAGCAAAAAGCATTTTAGTTGCCTTGAGTTTGTAGAAGTTATAAAAATGATCTGTATCTCCCAAATACTCTTTGTAGCTTTATGAGTTATTGCAGCTTTGTTGAATATTTTTCAGTTCATATAATCCCAGACTGGTTTGGGTTGGAAGAGACCTTAAAGCTCATCCAGTTCCAGTGCCGTGCTATGGACTTGGATACCTTCCACTAGACCAAGTTGCTCCAAGCCCCGTCCAAGCTGGCCTTGAACACTGCCAAGCATGGGGCAGCCACAGCTTCTCTGGGCAACCTGTGCCAGGGCCTCACTCTCATAGGGAAGAACTTCTGGTAAGATCACATCTCAGTCTCCCCTCTGTCAGGTTAAAGCCATTCCCCCTTGTCCGTCCCTACAGGCCCTTGCAAAAGCCCCTTTCCAGCTTTCTTGTGAGCTCCCTTGAGGTACTGGAGGCTTACAAGAAATCTGGAGAGGGACAGATAATGACCTGTATCCAGTTCATACCTCTACACATTGAATGGTGTATGGTTGTTCAGAGAAGCTCAGTGGTTTGGGTAACACTTTCTTAAAAGAACCACTAGATTTCAGAGAGAAGCACAAGTGGTGTCTCATCTGTGTGCGTATAGAGAATCTATAGACTAAAATTCAGAGGGCTAGGCCTTTCTCCAGGATAAATCAGTAGGAACACTAGAGGTTAGGGTCGCGAGATTTATTCTTTGTGACTGAAAAGGCTGAGTCAATAATCAGGGCCAGAATCTTCATGTCTTGCTTGGAAAAGCAAAGCCTTGTTCTTACTGGAACACCCAGTTCCTCCGTGGTTAATCTTTACAGAAGGGATTTGCATGGACAGTCCATGGAGATGTAACTCTCTGCTGGCTCTGAGATGGGTGACCTCCTAGGAGCCGTCGGTGCAGTGCTGATTGAGGAGGAGAGCAAAAGCAGTATTAAAGGATTATCGGTCTAGCTCTGAAGCACACAAATAAGCAAGTCTACTGAGATTAATTGCTAAAGTGAAACAGGAATGTTTAATCAGTCTTACGAGCAGCTCATTGCAGGTGTAGTGCACAGCCCAGACAAGAGGACTCCGCCTTGCATGGCAAGCCTGGGCTCATTTGTCCTTCACTAAGGGATTCCCTGTGACTCGCATAGAAAAAGCAGCTGAGTTGCTCTTTCAGAGCCACCGACAGGATGTTTATTATCAAACAGAAGCTCTAAGAACAAAACAGCATTTGAGGGCGCCGGGAAGCATTTCCCTTGCTTCACTGTGGGTCTGTACTGATGTGCTCACGAGCTGCAGTGGTTCTCATGGAAGAAGCTGCCGAGGTGAGCGGCTCCAGGGAGAAGCCTTCGGCACCGGAGCGAGGGGAAATACCGCGTGCAGGAGCCACCGGGAGTGCCTCGAGCCCTCGCAGGCCTCGCCCAGGAGCCTGTGACTCCCAGGGGGCGGTGCCAGGAGGCGCGGCACCGCCCGGATTGGGGAAAACACCGCCCTAGGGGGCACGACCGACCAGGAGCGTGGCGAGCAGAGCGCGGGCAGTCAGGGTGTGGCGCTGCAGTTCGAGTGGGCAAGTCGGCTCAGGGCCAGGGCCTGGGCTCGGCCAGGGAGCTC
>NW_009944080.1:0-203 GCF_000696875.1 Nestor notabilis
TTTAAGTTGTTTCCCCGGGAAAAAAAAAAAATGAAAGAAGAAAAAGAAGGTGCCGAAAAGGAGATGATTGTAGAAGAGCCCTCCCCTCCCCTGAAGAGCAACGTGCTTTGAATGAGGCTTCCCAGCCTCTTCCACTCCGTCTCACACACTCTGTCACTCTGCCTTTCGCTTGTGCACACTGTTGGTATGCGCCCTCGGAGGCG
>NW_009944080.1:278-801 GCF_000696875.1 Nestor notabilis
CCCTCTCCCTGCTTTTGCAAACACACACGCACACCCCCAAAGCACATTTAATGCTGATCCATTCAGGCGCCATTATCGGGGGTACGTCTTCGTGGAGTGTTTTGGTTCTTTTTTTTCTTTTTTTTTTATTCCTTTCTAAAAATGCCTAAAAAATCTCTTTTGAGAATTACAGTTACAGTTCTGTCTTTCTGAGGGCTACTAGCAGCCTCTGGTGTTACGGCTCGATTGCGTTTTATTATTTATTTATCAATCTATCTTCTCTCCCCTCACCACTCCCCCCTCTCTGCTCTCTCGATCCCCCCGCTTCTCTCTGGGTGCCGGTGCAAAGGAGCAGAGAAGAGGATGCCTCGCTCTCCCTTTCACTGATGTGGGACTGATCCTCACCCGCGTATAGCATGCTGTAGCCAAAAAAGAAGAGAGGAGGGGGAGAGGAAAAAAAAAAAGAGAGTGAGACAGGGAGAAGCGTTTCTCTTTTCCTCCCTCCTCCTCGTTTCCCGCGGACTGACTTCATGGCTTCACTGTA
>NW_009944080.1:838-1994 GCF_000696875.1 Nestor notabilis
GTTCAGCGGAAAGATCAACACCTCCCGCTCTTTCCCCGTTCCCCCCGAAGCTAGTCACCTTCTGGGTACCCAGAGCAGCGAGGAGGACGGTGCTGCCGGCAAGACCTCGCGTCCATTACAACAGGAAAGCAGCCGGCCCCGCTTCCAGTACCAGTCGCGAAGTGACTGCGAGGAGGAGGATGTAAGCGCCGGTGTCCTTCGCGTTGGGTTGGGTTGTGGGTATCGTCTCCCCGTCCCCTCGGGTGCCCGAGTGCCCCTCCGGGCTGGCAGTGATTTCCTGCGGTTTGATCTTTGTGCTCCAATTCTTCCCCCGAAGTACTAGCCGCGGATAGTACAGGACGGAGCCCTCGTTACCTCCGCACCTCTCCCCGTCTCCTGGTTTCTTGCGCGGCTCTCCGCTACCGCGGAGCGGGGCTGGGAGCACCGGGTCAGAGCACTTGGAAACGGCAAGTGCGAGCTCCAGCCGTTTTCCTCTTAGTGAGGCGACAAACCCTCCACCCCCCTTTTTATTTTTAATTGTTATTCCATGTTTTACCCTTCAACACTCCCCCGGGGCAGGCGGCTTCACCTCGTCCCTCCCTTCTCGTTTTCCCTTCAGCCTTCCCCCACCCCGGCAGCGGGGAAACTTTTTAACCCCTGAGCAGCCGTTTCGGGGTCTTTCCTTCCCTTTTCCCTCCCCGGCGCCCCTGGGGGAGACACCGCGGAGAAGGTGCAAACTTCAGCAGCACACCTTCCGCTCCCGCGCAGCTTCGAGAGCTGCGACTTCAGAGGGTGCATCTGCATATCGCCTTAGTAACGAGGGACTTGCCAGGCTGGGGCTCGCTGCTGGGCCCGATGGGGTTAATCTAGCTTGGGTCTATGGTGCTTAGTTCGTTCGGGAGGGGGACGGAAAGAGGGGCTTTGGAAAGTGCGGAGTAGAAGAAGGGCCAGCGATAGATGGGACCAGGTGGCTCCCCATCCCTTGGGTGGTATTAGGTTTGCAGAGCGATTTGAGTGTGTTTTGCCTCTCTGGAAGTACACACAGGAGGAAGCAAATGGCTGCAACTGGGGTTAATGTTTTGCACTGTCAGAAGCAGTTCCTGCCCGGGTGGGACGCGTTAGCTTCGTGGCTGGGTTCAGCTCCGGCTCGGAGAACCCTCCCAGAAATGGCGAGAAA
>NW_009944080.1:2016-73958 GCF_000696875.1 Nestor notabilis
AACCCCCCCAGAAAGGGCGAGAAAGCGGGGCTGCCCCCCTCGGGGGAAGTTGTTTTCTCAGGGAAACTTCCCCGGGTTCTTTTTTAATTCACTGCCCCTTTCTCCTGTCCCTTCGTTAAGACGTTCGCGGTCCGTAGAGCAAGTGCACTTTACTCAGCGGTGATACAAATGGACCTAAACCTCCCCGAGGTGGCTGACACGGCGGCGGCTCCCGGGGACCAACGGTGTCAGGACCCCAAATTAACTCTTCCCCGTGACCCGCTCACCAGCAACAGTTTTGGCGCTGCCGCTGCTTGGCCCTGCCGGAGGTGACCCATTCCCGTCCCCGTGCCCGGGCGCCCCCACCCACCCGTGCCCGGGGACACAGGGCCCTTTCCGCGCCGTGCTGGCTCTAGGTGTCGCTGTGCGCTAGCGGAGCGCCGCCGCCGGGGCTGGGCTCGGACACGTTTCCCTCGTTATTTGACTGTTTTAATTTCGCTTTCCTGTATTTGGAGACGGCAGATGTCTGGAGCCGCTTCTCTGATCACCAGAAGCTCTGAGCCCGGAAGCGAAGGACTCAGCTTAGCATGAGCGAGTGATTTGTGCTGACAGGCTCCAAAATAGTATTGAGAAGAATAATACTGAACTACTAAAAGGGGAGTTGTTGTTGATTTTTTTCCCCCTTTCGTTCTTTTCTCCCGTCCGGGTTTGTGTATAGGTAGAGAGCATTGTTGGATGGTGCCATGTATAGAGGGAAAAGTGCCTGCCTAGGTGTTTCCCGCAATCAAGTGCAAAAAATGCGGTTAGAAAAAGGGATTTGGGGTGACTTCTAAAGCACGTGGGCACTTGGTATGAATTATTTTTAAAGGGGGCAACGTGTCTGAGAAAGTAGAGTGGGCCTGATCAGGCAGTTCAAGGGTGCTCCTTTCTCACAGAGAGAGGGCAGCCTGCGCTGGGGGTCTCTGGTGAAGGGTCGTTTAGTTCAGAAGGGTAAAGTCGTGGCGAAGTCACTGGAAATGTCCTTTAAAGCATGGGTTGAAGGAAGAAGGGGAAGGGGTACGGCCTGCGGGGAACACGGAGTAAGGGGGCTGGCACGGGCCAGAGCGGGGCGGGACCGATGGAACTGTCCGCTGTGCTGAACAAGTCTGTCCAAGGGACGAGAGGAACTGTCCGCAGTGCTGAATCTACACGGTGGGCAGATGGGGCTATCCGCGGTGCTGAACCACACTGTCCCGGTGCGGGAGGAGCTTTCCGCGGTGCTGAACTAGTCTGGCCGGGCGCCTAGATGAACTGGCGGCGGCCTCTTGCTCTTGGCTGTGGGGAGATAGCAGTGGGAAGATGTGATTTCTCTCCTGAGCCCGGCATCAGCAAGCCAGATCATGCAAATGCAGCCCCATGCATGAAATCTCCAAGGCAAAGGGAAAAATGAAGCAGGCAGCAGGCCAGGACCATGTGAGAAGTGCAAGGAGGGTGGTCTGTCTGTGCAGGGTGCCAAGAGCATGTGCTGTTGCTTATCATGGGGAATTGGCATTGGAAACCCGTTTCTAAGGTGTTTAGACTCCTGTTTTGTGTTAGGCTTCTGTTTTGTGTTTTACACACATACTATAGGAGGGCATTCACACTGTCTTTCATCCTTCAACATTAATTTAGTAGGAAAATCCAGAGCTTAAACATTTAGAAACAAAGTTCAGTTGCCTCTCCACACTTGGAATTACCACAACAAATCTGAGAGTGAGAATGTTCTGTTCCTAACTTTGCAATGTGACTAATAATCAGGAGACCATTGAGTTTTTTAATAGGTTAGTTATGATGACTTTCTCTATTGAAATGTGTGCTGCATTCAGTAGCATTCAGTACTATATTTTTTTTAGCACCAGTACAGACCTCAATGCAGTACAAAACAGAGGGAAAGACAGGATCTTGCCTTTGAAGGTCACAGTATTGTTAGTAAGCATTTTGCCTACTGAAAGTGTTACTGGTGGAAAATTACTAGATGAAACCTATATCAAGTCAAAGAGGAAGCAGTTACTTTGTAATAAACAAAATTTAAAACAAAGACAATTGTGATTTAGTATGATAACTGCTCACTTTGCTTTACAGCTACCATCAAGATGGACTTGAGAACATTGTTTTTGTAACATGAAAGCATAGCAAAGCAGAAGTCACAACATTCTTAGCATTTTAATGAGTTTTTACACTGTTCCGAACCATGGTAGGTATATGAGAAAGTATATATGGTAGACCTAACTTGTGAACAAAAGCTAGGTTCGATATTGCAAATTTTTCATGTTAATTATTAGCCTGATGAGACAATCATGTTATTTATGGGAGGAGTAACGAGGAAACTAGGTCATGACCCCAGAAAACCATTTCCCAATTGACTCTGTAGCAGTAATGATACTGGGACTAATTATTGCAACAGTTGTAAAAAAAGTTCTGATGACATTTTTGCTTTATTATAGGATTACCTTTTCACTAAATTAATTTAGATATGAGGAAATATCTATGAAAACTCTTAGTAAAATCTAGTGTGGTGGTACAGCAGATTATGAAGAATTTTAGTAACATAGTTCTCCTTTTTAGATAGATGAAGTTGATGCTTTTCATATTGTACTGTGGAAGGGTTTTTCTCCAAGATGTTGACTTGAGATTTTTTAATATTTTTTTTTTCCCCTCATAAAATAGTGCTTCTTAATCTTTTCCAAGCTTTTTCTTCTTTGGCATCACAGTGATTAATGAGTTTAATTTTTGCAGGCAACTGCCAGGAGGTGCTGAGTAAGATGTATCATGCTGATTGTGTATAACCCCGCTCCTTTTAATTACTGGGATGATAACAATGCATTAATCAGGTACATAAGAAATTCAGCACTTTTCTGTAACACAGATATTGATCTGTTTTATAAGGCACTGACTATAAAATGGTGATCATAGAACACCTTTTTAAATTAAATTTTGTATGTGTTAAAACTATTGAACCCTGCACTGAAATATTGTAAAGTTTTTCTATATAAAGAGCCGTATGCTTCATTCTTACAGGTTCATTACTTAGCCAAAAGTCCTATTGGATTTAATAGTAGACTTAAGCATATAAAAATGTCCAGACCTAAAGTTCAAAAGCTTTAATTACTGTGAATATTCTTTCCGTAACTGAATTCTGAATATTTCCTACTTCCCTGCATTTGCTTAAATGGCATTTGGCAATATATTATACTGTGCTAGTTTTACAATTGATTATTCAGACTGATTTACATTTTGAGAAGTTTTTCATTCAGATATAAATAGCGATAATTTTGAAATGCTTCAGAAAAACTGTGTTTCCTGCTTGAATAAATTAAGGATTAAGTATATCAAATATTATTTGTTAATGGAGTGAGTCTGAGAAAGCAAGAATCAAAGCCATTAGTGTAAAAAATTGTAATTTGATATGTCAGACTTGCTGTTGCATGTAATTGAAAGTGTTAATTTTCAGTTCATTATTTGTCTAATGGGAAGAGGTATTGCCTCCTAGAAATGTATGTCAAGGACAGTGTTTCAGAAGGGTTGAAGCCTGAGCTGCAGACAACAGGCATTTCAGAAGTAGTGTGATCTTTTCCCAAACGGATGACTGGTTGGATTGTGTAGAAGGGTTTGTTCGACTGCAGGACTCATAACATTACTGTAAGATACATTAATTTGGATTGTAACCAGAAGTCTATGTACAGATCTGAACTGCTGTGCTTATTGGCAGAAACTACTGTTTAAGTCTGAATCTCCTTTTCTGTCTCTTCTTGGTGAGTGCTTGGATGCTGAACTCAGTTATCCTATAGCCATTAAGATATAGAGAGCTGGGACCAGTTCTTTCTGTGGAAAAAGTTAGGCTCTACTGACATTCTACAAGATCACCTTTTGAATTTAAGAAAAGTTACAGCTCCTTTCCTTCAAAAGAAATAATTATAAACCTTGTAGTAATCGTGGGGTTTATTTGCATGGAAGCCTATCACATATTTTGTGATTACTGAGTAGTGGATACTGATCTGGAGGTGATATATTTTTATACTTTGCTTTATAGCTATATTTAGAATTAAACCACCTTATGATATTTGCTGCCAGTTTAAAATCAGGCTCTGCTTCTGCAATCTTTACTAACCATGATGATGATGCACTAAAAAAAAATCTGTCAGAGAGAATGTATTTTTAAGTATTCAGGAATAACCATGTGAAGAGGCTGAATCATCTCGCTGATAGTAGTGAACTGTGCAATAAGTTTTGATACCTCATGTATGATACCTCAGCTTATATTACTTCTCTTGAGTTAGCTAGTAGCTAGTAGCTCAAGTGCAGAAGACACTGAGCCCAGGGTCAGAGCAACTTGAGTTGATTTCCAAGGGGCTTTCAAAGACATAGGGGATGGGGAAAAAAAACTTACAAGTGTGTGCTGCTCTATATTCCTCTGTATGTTTTTGTTTCAGAAAAGGCTAGAAAGAAGACAGTTCCTAGGGTGTCCATCATAGCTTTGAAAATGCTCTTTGGGAGTCAGAGGATTTTGCCTCTTGAAATAAAACTCTTTACATCAATTTGGGCTAATATATTTATGCTTGTGATGGTCCAGCAAGTTGATTTTACTGGGATTTTGCCTGACATGCTAGGCAATTCCCAGCTCCTTGCCGTGATGTACGTGCATTTCCATCCTGTGACCAAGGGGTGGCAGCATGTCTTGATTGCACTATTCCTATAGAGCTCTTGGCATTTCACTGCTTTTATAGTAAAGCCCCAACCAACCGCTTATTTACTTACTTATACCTACACAAGGGTTATATTCCTTATTGCTTTCTCTAGATTTGATTGATTTGATGGCAGGTTTTTTTTTACTCTATTTTTCATTATCAGGGAGAATTATCTGTTTTCAAAGCTTATTAAAAAAAATGGTTCAACATCAATTTTAAGTGGTTCCATATTCAAGCATGGGGAAAGGAGAGGAGAAACTAATCTTTCTTCTAAGGGAATGTTTTTCTCTTTTCTTTCAGGGGAAAATAAAAACCCCAGTCTTTTCCCAAAAGCCTCTTGTGCTTATACTGGGTTGTGATACAGTGTAAATTTTTCAGAAGTACACATAGATAATTTAGCTTGGTAAATTCAGGGGTTTTGAAAATAAATTTGTGGTCAAACCAGAAATATGTATTGGAATCTATGTCCTAGTTAGGAGCATCAATACACATTTTGGATCAGGTTCTTACTTATGTGCCGTTGAAAATGTTGTCTGTATTCATTAAATTGCAGGTGTTTGGTAATGATGAGATTCAGTGTGGGTGAGTTAACTGAGTAAAAAAATATTTTGAGGCTGTGGTTTAGTTTATATGAAGAGATCTACTGTGTCTTTACTGCCAATATGTAAGTAAAAATGAGCATAAGACGTAGGCATTGGGCACACATATGTTTTGCAGGACAGAACAGTGTAGAAGGGAACAGGGGGAAAGTGTAATGGTACAGTCCAGTAAGCTGTTTTGAAGGGTGAATGGACTGTGAGTTTTGTGTAGTGGAAACACAAGCCCGTAACGACTTTTCCACCTGTAGAATGTTTGGGAACCTTAATTTCCCACGTTCAACTGGAGTTGTAGTTACTTCTCAGCTTTTAAGCACTTTAATTTAGAGATGTTTAATACTTTGTTTTGTTAAAATAGCACTTGAAAGGCTTCCCAGAGATTACAGCAAATATTAATACAGTTTTTAAGCCTCAGGGAACTTGTAATGTGGAGCAAGGGAGAGAGGAAGAGAGGGGTCTAATACTCATCCTCATTGCAAGCAGTAAGTTTAAGGAAAGCTAATGGAGTGTGTGAGATAATGTGGAAAAGGTCAATATTGTGAATGTCTGCTGATGAAATTTTATCAGACTTCCATTGAGAATATTTTTGATTGCTTATCACTTGCATAGTGTAAATTATTTTCCTCCAAACAAAATGTTTATTAGGAGACTTCTTTTCTTACATAGCCTTCCACAAGTGGCTGTCTCTGTGCCTTTTAAAACTGCATTTTTCTTCATTTTGCAGGTGGAAAATCAGAGGCTGAGTTGATGCATTGTCTCACAGACAGTGCATCTCAGCTCTGTGGCAGTGCTGGATTGCTTTGGCTCAGCGCTGTGAACTACTGCAACTCCTGGTTCTGGGCCACAGAGATGTTAAGACTAAAAAATATTCCAGTTATCACCAAGGATATTCTTACAGGTGCAAAACTAATTGTGAAGTACAGCACATTTAAGTCTTTGCTGTATCTAGCACTCATCAGTGACAGTTTTTAAATGTGTGATATTTTCCTCTAGCTGTTGAAGGGTTTGGAGCTTGCTTTGAGAGAAGGGAGATTTAAAGCTTCTAAAGGGAAAGATAGGAGTATAGTAATACTTTCATTGTGTAATATTTCTGGTGTGTCACTGTGTTTCTTTTTCTTTTCAGTATTTGTCAGTAGCATCTGCTCCAGTATTTCAAGTAGATTTCACTCGAGGCGGACCTCAAAAGCAAATGCAAATTTCTCCCCAGGCTTGGTATCTTGGATGTAGAGAGCTACATGAAATGGAAAAGCAGCAGTGGGAAATGCCTGGTAACCTCAGTTCTAGTTATACCACAGTCATTAATTTTAAAGTGTTTATGACAAAAGTATGTATATGTTCCTTATTTTCCATTAAAATGAGCTCCAGCTCTCTAAAAGAAAGTAGCTGTGGTATTTTGGTCAGAGGAGAAATGAAACCAATGGAGACCGAGCACTTACAGATGTTACTGCAGTCTCCAAGCTGTAGATCTGAAGACACTTGGTGAGCAGAGCCAGCTGCAATTTACACAGGATCCCTGTGCCTTCTGCTTTCCTCCCATTCTGGCAGAGACAAAGGGAGAACAATGTCCACCATCTGGGCAACAGCAGGAGACTTAGTACTGCCTGTTGTCCTTTCTCAAGGGTATAAGCAGTAGTTTGCAGACCCCGGGCATATAGAGTTTGTGTCTGTGAAGATGAACTCAAGTGTCCTGCAGAGTCTCTTGCTAAGGTGGGCTAAAGATGACTTGTATTTATATGGCCAGCCGTTAGCAAAAGGAAAAGCGTGAACTGCTGGTAGTAGCAAACCAGACATTTGTGCTTGAACCAGGGTCATAGAAAAGCAATCTGGTTGCAGCTGCTGCTGCTGCTGGCAGAAGAGGGTGTTTTGGGAGATGGCTCTGGGAGGCATGGCTCTTCCCATTTGCTCCCAGGGCGTCCCAGTACCTGAAGAGCAATAGAGGCTACAATCACAGCTCAGTTCTTCCTCTCTTCATTTCCCCAGCCCTACCTCATGGGAAAAAACAGTTTTGTTTGCACTGCCAGGAAGCCATGAGTCAGTTCTTCCTTGCTATCTAACAGGTGGCTGCTGGCAACCTTATCTCTCTCCGCCCTGGTGCCTAAAGATGAATCTCCCAGCAAAAACCTCAGATGGCTCCTCTCCAGCCACTTCACAGTGACATGCCCTCTGGCATTACAAAATTCAAGTTTCAACTGCTGCCTGTCTCCCCTGCCTGCTCTCCTCTCAGGACAGGCAGGTTAGGTTATCTTGTGTTCCAGAGGAGCACAGGGAGCCTCGAGCAGAGAGGAAAGAGGATGTTGGGATCTGCTTTAAATAGTGCTTGACCTCTTGCATAAGAGATTGATTGTCTCAAGATAAGTTTATTGTATACACAGCTCTGAGATTTGCACAGATTGCTCATGGGATTATGTTTCATGTGACTGTAGAATCCTATCTTTATTTGTTTGTCATTTATTGCTAAATCCCTCATGTTTCTGCATAATCTGTATGAAATATGGTTTGTCTTTGGTTTTGTTTTTCTCATTTATTTTAGGTGCCAAAAAGGAAAAATTATATTTACAGGACCAAACATCTATTACATTGTTGACAGGAAAGCTGTAAAAATCAACAACCATGTTGCCATAAAGACATAAACAGTTTATAGTGAACCAAAGATTTCCTCTTCTACTATACTTCCTGCTAGACATACTGAATGTAAGCACTCGATACAGTTCTTCTATCTGTTCTAGATTAACCCTTTTTTAATTAATTTTTTAGTTGTTTTTTTTGTTTGTTTTTTTTTGTTTGTTTGTTTTGTTTTTTTTTTTTTTATTTGGATGTTTGTAATCCTGGATACAAGAAGAGGCACCTGGAGAAAACGCTGGAGGTATATTAGTGCTTTACAATGGTGTCTCTAATAAAGTGTGTGCTGTTGAAGCCTTTTTTGTTCTATTGTGAACTGCATCACAAGCACCACTTGTCAAAATGTGTACAGTGATTCATGGCAAACAAGAGTAATTAATAAAGAGTGATGTAGCCAAGGTTTAGGATCACAGTAATGCAATCTATTGTACCTGCCTTGTTTATACTCTCTATGTTTGAGTTTGGCATGCTTGGAAGAATCTTCTTCAAGGAGTGGGTAATTCTCACAGATTCCTGGGCACACTTCTGTACTTTCTGTTTGAGGGGGCATAGATCTGTGGTAGAGCATTAGAATGACCATTAGGGAAGTCTAGCCCTTCTTGGGTCTGCCACTGAGCTGCTGCATGACCCTCAGGTAATTTATCCCTGTGGAGGTGGACCTGCATTTTTGGACACTGTAAGGGAATCAGGGCTGTGACTTCATTTGTGGCTTCACTGTGGTAGTGCAGAATTAAATAATTTCTGCTTTTGGCCCAAAGTTTTTGGCTTAAAAGAACCCATAGAAACATGAGATTATTAATAATTATCAGTGTGGTCATTAATTCTGACAGTGGCAACATTCATGGGAGCATTGCAAATAATCAAAACAGGCCCGATTGTGCTTGTTTATGGTGGGCTAAAGGTCTCTCTCATTACGTTTCGCAGGCAGTGCCAGGAGCCAATAATCACTATACTGCACATTTTTTCTTTTAGCTAAGAAAAGCTAATAAGCATCTGTACTATTGAAAATGTCAGATTGAGCCAAAGTGCATGCAATTAGATAAGGATAATGTAGCAGATAATAAGAAGATACATGACGCTGGATGAGCAGTTATCAGACTGTTGTGCTTTGGCTGCTGAAGTGCTACGTGTCATAAGAAAGAAAGTGGTTGTTGGTTGAGGGAAAACATGCCACGAGTTGTCGGAGATGGAAATGTGAGCTAATGTGGTAAAGTGACAAGGTTAGTCCTGGGGGAGTTTAAACATACATGTCAGGCTCTTGATAAACGGAAGGGTTGTTTGGGTTAAAAGTCATGTACTTGGTGAAGTAGGGAAGGCCGCTGAGAAAGAACAAAGGAAGCAAATGTGGAAAGGTAGATGGGCAGAATGGAGTCATTTGTGGTTGCTGTCTTTAAGGTTTATGTTTTTCCTGTTTTCAAAGACTCTGTGTCTTGTATATGTGCTGGCTGGGCTATTCTGGCTGCGTTAGTGTGTTAAAACCTTTTGAGGCAACTTTTTAGCCAAAAGGAGATACAGCCTTGATGCACTGATTAAGAGGCTGGGTGTGAATTTTCAGGCAGTGTCCTCTGTTTAATTTGCCACTGGGGGAAAGAATGAGGCAGACTCCAAAAGCAAGAGAAAATGGTAAGAGGATGAGACAAGGGACAGTGAAGGGATGGAAGAAAGAAAAGCTGTGATGCACAGAACTGGAAGCCAGCTCTGATACTGGAAGCCAAGAAATTTTGCTTATAAAATATTCTGTGCTATAGGGCAAAATATTTCTTGTTGCTGAGACAGAATATTCCACATTAGCTGTTTCCCCCTACTTAGCTCTGGTCAGGAGGGCAGGTTCTCTCTAGTCTGGGAGAAGAGGACTTGTTGTCTTGTATGTTTTCCTGAAATGTCTTTCCCACCCTTATCCCACCTCTGTTTAAGTGTTCTGATGTCCCAGAGGGGAGAGGTTGGAAGTCATTTCTCACATATTTTGGTTCTATGATAATTTTAACTGTGTATTTTCTCTTTAGAATGCTTCAAGTATTTCATATCTTTAT
Source organism: Nestor notabilis (assembly GCF_000696875.1). Taxonomy (NCBI): domain Eukaryota; kingdom Metazoa; phylum Chordata; class Aves; order Psittaciformes; family Psittacidae; genus Nestor; species Nestor notabilis. The sequence goes on from NW_009944080.1 coordinate 11,944, forward strand.
AAAGTACCTGACTCTTTTGTATAGCTCTCATCCTCTACTCTTCTGTAATGTTTTTAAGAAGATATTCTATAAATACTTAGTTAGTGACCAATTATGTAGTATTACAGCTGCAATTTCAGGAAAAAAAAATTGCCTTTATGAAACGTTTGCATTGTGAGTAGCAAATTCAAGGTATATTTTGGTACTTTCAAAACATTGCCCCTTTCCATTTCCATTTACACCACAATATATCCCTTTTTGGTGTAACTTCAGCCTAGATAACAGTGTTTGTATTACAGGGTTGTACAGAAGCATGTGGTTTTATGCATGTGTTTGAAGAGATCTCAAGGAGAATCTTTTATCATCATATCTTATATCTTCACCTACAAATGGGAGCTGAGAGTTTCCCATGCTATCACTTGCATTCCTACATTGTGTGACATGATTGCAATTATGTGGCTTTTCAGGCTGAGTCTTCATCTCTCCTGGCCCTTCACCGTTATACACGGCTGCTCAGCTAGGAGATATGTAACTGAAAAGTGTATTTTCTATACCCCTTTCTTCTTGCATTCAAGTCATTCTAGGAGGCTCTTGTCCAGGTCTATCAATCTGGGTTTGCAAGAATGGAGTTCATGGCATGGACTTGGATCAAGTTTCTGCTAAGAAAGCTTTCAGAAAGCATCACTCTCTGTCTGTGAGCATCTGTGCTCAGTGTGCATTGATATTCTGTTCCTATGAATGTTCAGGGAAGGTCACTTAGCACACTCCCAGGATGCAAATTCAAAACACGTGTAAATATGGCCAAAAGTATTTACTTTTATGGTTTTTTTGTTTTTGTTTTTTTGTTTTTCTACAGTTCAGTCAGAAAATTTTATGCTTCACAATAAGCTGTTCTTTTCCAGGCTTTGGGCAAGCTTCACATTAGAGGAGAGGAAGAAGAGAGGACATCATCTGTCTTGTCTCATATTGGGTTATGAGGGAATATTCTCTGTCACAGATACAAGGATGCTCATAGCAACTGCACAGCTCTGTAGTGGCTTTCTGTTTGGATAAACTAGAAAGAAGTGCCTCATGGCACTAGAGAGAGAAGGTGAAGGTTAAGAGCAAGGTTAAAGCCAGTTTAATCCCAGTCTAAATCTACATGTGAAATAACTCAAATTACAACCATGTTCCTTCACTATTTCTTCCTGTCTGTGCTAAGATGAAGCTGTTTTGGAAGTGGGCTTTTGGCAGACTGCACAATGCTGTTGGGCTGGAAAGATACATTAGAATGCCATAGTCAGCTTTTTAACTGTCCAATTTAGTATAAAATGTAGGGGCAGCAGTGTGAATCAGAGGATTGAATTTGCTCAGAAAGTTCCACAAAAGGCTCCTCTTTTGCTAAAGACAGATTGTGCCAGTCCAACCTGAAAAACTGTAATTTAATTTGAAAGCACCATTCTGCATTCCTTCCACCTGATCTCGATTGGTGACGAGCCATAAAATTTCTCTGTGGTCTGCTGGAGTTCAATAGATGAGGATTTCCTAACTTCATAAAATGATTAAAATTGCTCCAAATGTATATTATTAGCAAGGCTTCTGTGAGACAACTCAATCAAAAGGCTTCAGTGCCCTGATGAAAGGTTTGGTGAGCCTTGTTTGAATAGCAGATTGCTGAGATAGATATTAATTGAGGGGAAGACTAATCAAATGCAAGGCTTTATGCTTAAAGTAACTTAAAGAACCAATGATAACACAGGTGTGTGACAGAGATTTTTCCCATTTGCCACAATGCCATGTAGGTGAATTGTACAAGGACCAATGTCTCTAGCAGTGGTGAGATCTGTGTGGCTGATTTTGGCATCAGCCCGCTCCTGTGTTTTTCAACTCAGTGCCTTAGACAGCACCAGAAAGCAGAAAGAAGTAGTTGGTTTTACACGTATTGCCTGTATCTCATCTAGAAAACTCTTCCACCAGCATGCTGTATCAAACAAAAAACTGAATCCACTTTCATCAAATGTTTGTAAGTTATGAACCATTCCAGGACCATTCTGTTTTGTTCAAGGCATTTCTACAAACAAAAGAATGATTGATCAACTCCTTGCAAAATACCTCCCTTTCGTATGTGCTGGCTCTGACTTTCCTAACAGACAAGGCAATGTGACTATTTCTATTTTATTTTCTGTTTCATTTGTTTTCATGAATGCCAGGCAGAGGCTTGTTAAGGGTTGAGTAGGCAACCAGATGTCTGGAAACGGAGACTCATAACATCAGTTTGGATACTAAATAATTCTAAAGATTGGGTGAGGAAATCTGGTGGCTGCTTTTAGTCAAATGGGTTGTTGTTTGTCTATGGATATTGCTAAACTTTCTGATGAAAACTTAGAATAAATATCTGTCATAGTTAGTGCTTACCTCTCTTTTCTTCCCTGGAGCTCAGAACACTCCAGCAAGGTAGAGCACCAAAATCTGTTCTTTGCTTCACAGTGATGTAATCTTCAGAGATTCTGAATGTAAATTCATGTGCTTGCTAAGAGACAAGGAGGCTTTTTATACTTAATGGGTCTTACCTCTTATGAAAGCAGGAAATTAGAATTTTCTATGACTTAGTCTCTCCACTTTGCTGGCAATGGTGAAATTGGAGAATCTGTCCATCCTCAGGATATTTGTCTAGCAGAAAGTTTCATTGACAGACCCAGGCATTCCCAGCATTTTTCTTGCTCTACTTCAGTAATCACTTTTTCACATTTATTCATGTCAATGGGCCTTTCTCCAGAGACAGTAAAGTTTTTTTAAGATGAAGGATATTGTTGGAATATGAATAGATGGCTGTAATCTGGTCTTAAATTGGTTTAGGCTGGGAATTATAAGATTTCTAAGATCTTGACCATTGGAGTATTGGAAGAATCTTCCAGTAAGAATGGGCAAAGATGAAAGTAATATCTAGCTTTAAGATAGATCTCAGTAACTCTATTTTTATCAGATTATATACCTGCCCTTGGAAGCAGAGAAAAGATAAGGTCCCCTTTTACAACTAAATCTATTGAAATTTTGAATGCGGCCAGTGAAGAGGTCTCTGCCTTCAGCTAGGTAACAGGAACTTCAGGTTTAATTATGCAGGCTAAACATCTTTTCAAAGAATCTCCTGAAGGGGAAAGGGGGAAAGGTTATTACACTTAGTGTTTGTTAAAAGAAAAAAAGAAAGTAGTAAAATGAGTTACACAGGGTTGAATTCATCCTTTGCACATATTTTTAAGATTGTTCAGTCAAGTTTATTCAAAAGTCCCTGGCTTGCTGCATTTTAAAAATATGGTGTCAGGTGTATCAGGTATATGATATTTCTGTAAGGATTTCTTGCTAACTCCCCTGTAGGCTGAACATTTTTACATGTCAAGAGGCTAGATATTAAGAGGTCTGTCACTACAAGGGCAGAAGCATCTATAGGCATTTAAGTTGCAAATGGTCTATGTGGGCGAATTTAACTCAGAGCAGTTCTTTTTTCCTTATTGTTGTAGAATTGTATGTTCTTTTTCACCAAAGTGCTTTGCTTTACTGTTTTTACTGAGTCCCAGAACCCTTTTCAGACAGTACCTATGCCTGTCTCTGTAACAAAGATAGATTGCAAGGAAAGCCTATGGCTGAGAAGTTATTGGAAAAATATCAGCAGGTTTGTTTTGTGCTATAGGACCTCTATAGTGTAATCTCAATGCAAATTATCTCTAGATTACGTGAGTTGTAGATTTGAGTTTCTAAAGAGAATTTAGTAGCTCAGTACATCCAAATGATCAAGAAAATTAACTCAGAGTTTGAACACCCTTACCAGATATTTCTCCTCTTTATTATAAATGATCCCTAGGCCACAAGAGCAGAGCTGTCTGTGTGACTGTGCTGTCTAAGCACTCAAATCCATCAAAGTCTCTCTGTGAATCAGAAACAGGCAGAGCCAGAATTCACTTTCTGGTGAATGCACCTGGTACCCTTCAAGGGCTCATTGCGTTATGTGGGTTCAGAGTGGGTTTAACATGCATTGGAAAATTTGAGTCCATTATAAAATGCCAATTATTTTAGAAACTCTGCCTGGAGGAGGCAAAACTGCCTGCTTGCTACATGATGCTGTAGCAGCTGTGGCATTCATCTAGTGAGAAGTCTGGGTTTGATTCTCATCATCGTTCAAAACCTGATCTCCCAGGATGAACTCTTGGCTGTTGCAGCAGACCCAGAAGGGCTTTCCTCATTCTTGACCTTTCTGAACACAGGAAATACATGTGAGTTGGAAAGGAAACTGAGGGGAAAATGAGCAGTGCTGTGCTGTGGTGGGAAGAGCTCTGAGGTGTAGGGCTCTGCTCTTCAGTAGATAGTGAGTTTACAAAATGTCCCGTCACAGGTACCACACATGCTGGGCAATTCCTATTAGCTTCTGCCCCTCAGTACCCCTAATGCTGATTTTTCAAGCTCACAGTGGGCTCCAAATGTTGACAAAGAATAGCAGTGCCTGGTTTGTAAGCAGCTGTGTCCGTTATTGCATCTGGCCCTGAGCACTTTTGAAAATTTGACCTTTGACACAGACTTGTTTAAAGCTAATGCAGCCACTTCAAATAAAGCAATGAGAGGCATGTGTGTGAAGATATTTAATGTAGCAAGACCACTTTAAGGCAGCAAATTTCTTAGCAGTTACCCCAACACTGGCAGAGGAGAAGGGCCCCCTTCCTTTTGGGACAATGCAGGAGGGGAACAGCAAAAGTAGAGCTTTCCAAAATGGGTGTTGAGGGAGAGGTGGTGATGCTATATCAATGCAATTAGAGGCAGAGAATGCAAATGACAGCTTCTCGTAAGTGTGAAGAAGTGTTTTGGGTGCACAGGACAGCAGATATGTTGGTGTGGTGGGAATTGCCAAAGTAATCTTCAGTTATCTCATCCTGGCAGCAGAGGGAAAGCATGCTGCACGTGAGCAGTAAGTCGGCAAACACGGTGTGGCTGTAGCACATGACTGGGAGTTAGAAAGCTGGCTTCTGTTCCTGCATGCCATTTAATTTTTCCGGAGCTTTTAAATCCCTGTGTGATACTGGGCAGATTTTCCAGAAGATTTTGGTTATGCAGTAAAAGCCATCTGATACTGTTTCTAAACTGCTAGTAAGATGAAGCATTCTTATTATATCCTATAATCTTCCTTGTGCTTTCTATTCTTCATGGTTTTTCTAAGCCCTGGGCTAAAAGGCATTGTGATAGAAATGATTCACTCAACGAAATGTCCAAACTGCGAAGCACTAAAACTCCTGTCTTTTTAATACTTCTCAAGACAGCAAAGATCAGGCCGTACAGCTTATACTGCTTGAAAGTGCTAATATATGTTGAAGACTCAGAATTTTCATGGTTGTTTGAGCTGGAACTTCACATGCCACCAAATACACAGTTGATCTAAATCAGTACTTCCCCAGGGCCATGTGTGCCCAAGGGATGAGCTGCCCTCGCACCAAGGCGATATGTGCATGGACTGATGCGGTACTCCTGTGGAGGAGCGGAGGGTACCGCCAGCACTGGGTTGTGCTGATGCAGTGCCAGCTTTCAGCTGCTGCTCATTCATATTAGTCAGAACTAATTTATCTGCTGAGTACTCATACAGCTGTAAACTTCCTGTCACTGATAGCAGCTGTTAGGGATTTTTTAGGTATCTCTGCATGGTAGTGCAATATACATCAGAGAAATGATCACACCAGGCACTCACAAAATATAGACAATGCTGGACTTAAAGTTGCCAGTGAATCCTTTCATTCAACTTTTTCTTGTATTCACTAATCTGTTTTCCTCATGGGCCTTATGTTAGTCTTTAATTAAATGATTGCATGTCATTGTGGGTTTTTTTTGTTTTTTTTGCACAGGACTCTCTTCCCATGCTCACAGTAGTTTAATGAAAAGCTCTTCAACATTTCATTCCTCCCCCATTGTTTAATGTATGGCTGTAGGCCTTAATCTGCACTCTCTTCAGATGCTGTTTAATTTTCTCATTGGCTATTCTCTAGCATTTACTACCACAGTATTTGAATGTGTCTCAAAACTTAGTGCATTTGTTTTCACAGGACAGCTGCTGAGCATGAAGGAGGGTTTTATTCCCTTTCCACAGATAGTGAATTAAGGAACAATCTTAATGCATCTAGAATATCTTGATGTGGGGACTATTTATGGGACATCAGTGACAATGCTGACCCTCAGCATTTCTACAGGTAGTAGTCCCAGAGGTGAATGTTTGTGAAGTAACACTGTAGAGCTCACTTAGCAGAATTCAGTTTGAATGTTATACCCAGCATCACAGAATCTGGTTGTACGAGAGACAGGGAAATTGTCTGTGTCTTCAGGATGTCAGCCCACTTGCTTAATCATGAAATTGTTCTTCCTCTTTCTTTCCAGCTCAGTATTTCATTTACTGCATGATGGGTTTTTTTCAGCCATGTATGACATCATGCGCCCTGCTAATTCCCTCATGAGGCAATGGCCTTTGTAGTGGAAAACTCAGTGTGCTTGAAGATAAGGCTAAGTTAAGGTTACATTAGACCATATCAGTTCTATATAAACCCCAGATATCGTGCTGTACTTAGTTTTAAAGCAAGACTTGTAGGAAGAAGTAATATCTTGTATTAGGGTAACTGGTCTTGTGGGTAGACAAACTTTCAAGTGCATGAACCCTGCAGATTTGAAGCCTTTCGTTTTACATCATCAGTTGACTTAATGGCACTCCTTCCTACAAACCCTGTCTCTTTTATGTCCTCAGACCACTGAGTCTTCAGAAGCAACCTCATCTTAAAAAAGCAAGCAGGAAAACAGATGACATTACATGACAGCAAATGGAGTCCCCAGTGATTCATCAGTGGGAGAGTGTGGCCATGGACTGTTGAGTCAACAGAGGAACTGAGAACAGTTTTGTTCTCATCCTCAATAAGAATCACCTGTTGTGGGAAAATAGGTCCATCTTTTCTCTGTAGTTTCATAGCTGTCAGGATACTGGAAGTATGTAGTGTTCTGGGAATCTTGAATTATTTTCTGATAGCTAAGGACATATTTTGATAATTTCTAATTAAGAAATTTGGTAACAATCTGATTAGGAAATTTGATCAACTGTCTCTGACATATTTTCACTACCTGTTCTCCTTTTGTAGGCATCTGTCTGTCTTTAGTACCATGCTTTCACAAGAAACTTTTTTTGGTAGAACTTACCATTCTGTTGGTATTCATACATTTCCTGGCACAGAGAGGATGTTGTTTGTGCCAGGGTAGTTGGGTAAAGTTAGCTGAGCTATTCTCCAAATAAATTGTAGTTTCTTCTTTTCTTTTTTTTTTCCCAAAAATCTGTAATTTCAGTTCTCATGAAGCTGGCAAGATTGTTCTGACTTTATGGACAGTTTTGGCACTAAAAATTTAATTTAGGCTAAATTAAAAAAGAAGAAGGAAGTTGTTAACAATCTGTTTGGATGGCTGAAATCATCTTTCAGAAAGTTTCTTACTCACTAAGAAACAGGATTTTATGTCTCTGCCTTACAGAAACCATACCAACTCGCAGAGATAATTAAACATTCCCAGGAGCAAAGTTTTAAACCTAGGTATACTATTTCGCTATGGTAGAGAATTGTTATTGTTCTCTGATCTACATAATAATTTAAATATTCCATGCAAAGTGGATCAGCTCACATTGAAAAGAATGAAAATATCCTTCTTCGGCATATTTCCAAAATCTCTAGCCTGGGATACACCAGTATGAAATTCTGGAAGTCAAGCAGTAGAACAAACACACCTAAGGTGAAAGAAGCAGTGTCCACAAAAACATAAAATACAACTACTTTTTCATGATCCTTCTTGTTCTTATGCATGTTCTTCTGGAATTTTATATTATTCTAATTGTTACTGCATCCAGTTTCTTTCTACTGAAGTGTTTCAAGAGGCATTTATCTTTTGTATCTTTAGCGGTTTTATTCCTGAGAAAGACTAGTTGAAATCTGTCTCCCATTCATCTTCCTGCTCTGTGGGATATCATGTCTGAGCTACATTTAGGCAGAACTTCAGAGCTAATGTAACATACCTAGAGGATTTTCCTACCTTTAATAAAACAGAACATCTTTAGGGTTTTAGAACAGTTCCTGGAGAAGTCAATAGGAAGAAATGTTCATTATTGCTTAATGGAAAACAGTAGTCCTCCTGCTAAGAGAGAAATGTAGCACCACAGGATATTTTTTTTCTTTTCTTTTTTTTTTTTATTGCTTTATATGACAAAAGATCTGCTTCCAAATTCTCTGAGACTGAAGAAACTTCATATACATAGAAAACAGAAATTTTCCTGTGTCTTCAGTGGCTCAAAGAAGTAAATTTGAGGAGGAAAATTAAAAGAAACAAGTGAAGGTTTATGAATGAATGCAGAAGAAATTATTCCTGTGTGTGCTCTGAGGACATAAATGTCTTTGGAGAAGAAGATTTGCATAGAGTTGGCCATGAAAAAGAAAATAAGTTTAAAGACCTCTTTGGACGAAAGCTTAGTAAGGGTGAGATTCCTTAGACGGTTAAGAAGCCTTTCTGGAAAGAAAGTTCAATGTCTGTTTGTGACCTGTAAATATTTAGTAGTTTGTGTTCAGGAACAAGAAATTATGAATTTAATATCAAACACAGCAGTATTTGGTGGTATGTCCTATGCTAAAAGGAGTAGTTTTGAACTAGCTGGAGAAATAAAGTAGTTCTATTCACTGTTTTCCATAATTATGTTCAGTTTATCTGATCCTCAGGTCCCAAGATTCTGCTACATTAGAAGCACGGTTTTGGGAGCAGATACTGAACCAGCAAAGTACTTGTAGCTCTGAGAGCACCAGACAATATTCAATATTCCCTAACCACCCTAAGCTGCTATGTTGGAAAGAATATTGCTGGAAAAGTGCTGTCATATTGAATGTAGACAAGGGCAGCTTGATGACTGCAATGAACTTGATGTATGCAATGAACTTGCACCTACTTGGTTAAGAAGAAATCACAGAGTTCAGGCGCATGAGTTGTTAAGTGCAGCTCTAAGGCAGTAAGTGCCTTGTAAAGGCTAACCTAATCCCAATGAGTTTATATTTGCCATAGGCTGAGTATGCACAATCGGCTGTCAACTAATAGTTATATTGCTTGCTGTAGCTTGCTCATTTGCACCTGAGCCCCAAGGAGCAATCCATACTTTGGAGACAGCCTGTCTGTGCATTGACCAGTGGAGTCTTGATCTGTGAGTGGCACTATGAGAACATAGTGACGGACTGATTAGTGTGTGTGTGTGAGAGCTCTCTGCTGTGCTGCTTCAAATCTGTGACTAAACTTGTGATCTTCAGTTGAATTTTTAGTGCACAAAGCATCATTATCCCTGTCCTCTTCATCTCATTCCATGCTTCCTAACTATTGATGAAGTATCGCTTTAATATGCCACTAATTTGGGAACTGTATTTCTCATTTTCCCTAAGACTGGTAGAGTCTCTCATCTCCTCTGGAAATAACCAACTCATACTCTTTCTATGCCTTCCCAGAACAAACGTCAGGATAACTCCTGTGCTGATTACATCTGCAAGATTTCTCCTTCACCCAAAACTTGTAAGGACACTTTACTGGCCTGGCAATTCCTCCTATCAGTTTAGACTGCACTATGATAAGTTAAGGAATGGTGCACATAATACAGATGTGTTTGCCTACTAGAAGGTTAAATTCATTGCAATCATCTAGGCTGTTGTGGCCCTTCTGGTAGCTGACAGATCAGATGTGGTCCATGGGATACTTCCATCCATCCTTCTCTTTTAGCTTAATAAAGACAATAGGAAGGTGCTTGCTTAGGAAATGTTACACTTCGTTTGCTTATGGAATAAGGGGAACTGCTGCTGTGAGGGAAGTGTGGTAGATGTTAATTAAACCAGAACTGTCTCTCATCCTGCCCAGTCAAGGCCCAGAAATGTGTGGAGTATTGGTGCTCGTTGTGGCTGTGTAGACTGCTGTAGCTGTAGCTGAACCCAGGACAGGCTGGAAGGCATATTCAAACCTGCAAAGTGCTACATGAGGTTGAATTGTTCTGAAGTTGTCTGACTGACAACTTCCTTCTGCAGGTCATGAGCTTCCATGAATTATGCCTGCTTTGAGCTGGGGAACTGTTTGAGACAGACAGTAATCAGAGAAAAATAACCAGTCTAATCTGAGCATGTCCAGGTCATGGAGAATCTGTCAAACTGTTTAAGCCATGCAGTTGTTAATAACTTTGCTTTTAACTGTGTGCCTCATTTTTCACCCGAATTTGTCTGGCTTCAGATTTCAAGCATTGATCTCTGCTGGGAAGCTGAAAAACTTTCTATCATTCAAAATATATAGTAGGGGAAGAAACTGGGGCTTGATAAATGCAAGTCTGTGCTAATGTCACTTCCTTTTTTCACTTCTTTTCCTACTTTTGACATTTAATGTCAGAAAATAAGATCTTGACTTTCTTCTGCAAAGGTTTGGAATAGAGTTACTGTAACTGTGGAGGTAGAACTGCAATTGTCCTAAGTGTAGCCATGTCTGATAAAAGGCTGTTTTGACTGGGTGCCATTAGGAGTTTAGTCTTGGCAGCACAGACCTCACTGTGGGCTCCTCACGGCTGCCAGAGACAAAAAAGGTTGTGTTTGCATTGCTGAACTTGCTGAACTTGCTGCTTAGGACTTAACTGCTCCAGGGACCTGAACTTGCTAGAACAAAGGGAGTGTGGTTTGCAGTCTCTTATCATCGGGTATGAAGATATAATGTGCTGCTTAATTTATTTCTTCCTGATCCATATCTCTTGTCATGAAATTCAAATTAATTCATACCACTTAGGAGTCAGCAGATTGCGTGTTTATTGTCTATGGGACTGACCAGAGTGAAAATTCTGTAGAATTATATTACTGAAGTTTGAATAAAGAAGCTCGCTTTTGGTGGTGTCTGTCTGTCCTAGTTTTAACAGAAAACGAGGGTTTAGAATCTACTACTCTTTAAGATAGTGATAAAAAATGTTATAAATAGTGAGAATAACTTGCTTGAACATTAGTCTGGTTATGTGAAAGAACTGAGCTCTGTAGGGCTTTGGCATTTAAGTATCTCTGTGGAGCTGGCCTAGAATCCTGCACCTTGGGCACCAAAATGATGGATTCATGGCTTCTTTGTGTAGTCCCCAAATGAAATTCAAGGATGAAAGAAAGGAAAAGGGGGAGAAGTATAAATTTGGAGTGAAACATTCAGTTTTCTTACCCAGAATATACTATAGGTGAATGAAGAAATACAACAGCTTATTGAGAGAATAAGCAGAAGCAAAAGTATAATAATGGTGGCAAAAGGACTGAGAGAATAGACTGGGAATATGTGCAGAATAAAATCTGACAGGAGCCACTACTGATGCAGAGGGAGAGATTAATTTCTCCTTCCTGTTGAGAGGGTATGAAGGTAGATGGTAAACTAACCTGGATAACTTTGTGTGTGGCTAAATTGAAATTCATAGTGCCTATAGAAGCTGATTTGCAGAGAACTGATGCTTCACCAGATATATCTGCAGGTCCTCAGCACTGGTGTTCTGGTTTTCCTGGTGTGCTTACGTCTGCTTTTTAAACAGGCACTTCACAGGATGGCTTTAACATTACTTCACTGGTCAAAATGTTTTCTAGCGTAAGTTCTTAACACAGTTGAAGTGATGAGGAGAGAGAATAGACCAATAGACCAAAAGGAGATTATCTCCTATCCTTCAAGAGCAGGCTTTTCTCCATAATATATTCTTGTATTTGTCCAGTTTGACTTTATTCAAATTATGGACATCCCTGAAGTAGCCTCTTTCATAGCTAGAATCTCAGCAAATCTCAGTTCACAGAACAAACTTTGCTGCATACCTCTGACAGCTGAGTGTGGTGATTTGGGATGGGCTATGGACCATAGAATATAAATGTTCATGGCCAGCCATAGGGGTTGGGCATGACTCTGGGATTTAAGCTGTGGATCTCAGCTTAAAACAAACCAGCTGTCCATGTGTATTAACCTCTCTCTGTAGGCATTTGAAGTACCATCCTGTGATGGCCACAGGAGAGACTGGTTTCAGTGGAGCCTAGGTTATAGCTGCTGTATTTAGACACCATTAATGGGATTACACATGATCCATGATTTGGCATTACTCTGCTGTTCCTTTCAACTGCCAGATTCCAGATCAGTGTACAGAGAAGTGAACTCCTTTCTTTTAAGAGCTAAGTCAGTGGAAATCCGCAAAGAGGAATTGGACTCAACATTGATCAGTTGGTGGTAGCAGGTCAGCAGGGCTTGTTCTGGGGCTTCAACTGTGCGTGTGTGTTTTGCCATCTGAAACAGTCCTGCACAGCTTGCTTTCTCTCCTGGGAGTGAACATCAAGTGTGGCTGAGCTTTGTCAAATATTTAATTTTCTTCATCCATGTTGCTGTCAGGAAGGTACACAGGATATAGAGGCACTGGGAAGATGGACATCGTGATCCCTGTTGCATCACAAGACCAGGTAGTGTGTAACGAGGCAGGACATGCATATGCCTTGCTATTGTACATATTGCAAACATGTAGGTTGAGAGAAGCTTCCAGAGCAATGCATAGCCTAACTCCTCTGTTGCTGGTGCCTCTCAGATTCTTCCCGGCACAGGACAGCAGGAGTAAACATCTTTATGAGTTGGGCAATGCACTGTCATGGAGAAATAGAGCAGGTAAGTACTGAAATGGAAGATGTGCAGCATCAATACTGCTGATTTCTGGCAGCTTTAAACTCGAGCCTCCAGAGTTTGAGATTTGCTGAGGATAACCAGGAGATGAGACAATTCTAAGTCTCCTTAAGGTCTTCTATGATTTGCTTCTATGATTTCAGGCATTGAGGTTCTAAAAGAAAGCTGAAATCACCAAGTAAATTCCAGTATTAAAACATAGCAGAGTGCATACTGGATCACACCAAAGGTCAAAATAGCTTATTTTTTTCATCTCTTTGACAGTTGCCAATAGTGGTTGCCTAGAGAAAGGATGTTAGAACAGTGTGTATCTTCCCCAACCTCCTTCCAGCAGCCTGTGGCTGAGGATATTTCTGTGCCCAAGGTTGTGTCACTAGATTTTTCATACAAACACATGTAAATTTCTGGTATACACAGCGTCCTGGGGCAGTGAGCTTTGCAGTTTAACCGTCTGCTGTTTGGAAGGGAAAAGAAAGAAATTAAGATGTTTCTGTGAGGAGAAAATAATAATAGCATTGCTGTTCCTGCACACCCAAGCCCTGACATCCCCCTTCACTGCTTGCCCTACCCCTGCAGTGAAGCCATCAGTTCTGTATTTCTGCATATGACCTTGTCAGCCCCTATTCCCTTACTTTTTGAGACATTCGTGGGATAATCCTGTTTTTGGGACACAGTGGAATAGTTTCCCTTATGTTCTATCTCAGTGTATCAAAGAACAGGTCTCCCCTCTGCAGTCTAAATTACTGCCTAGGAAAGTGAGAGAAACTGGGACTGACAGAGGCTGACCTTGTGTCCAGTCAGAGCAATTCATGAGCCTAACACAGTAAATTTGCCAAACCATTCTAAGTGAGAATTGCATTTTTTTTTACCAGCGAGGTGAAGAACTCAGCTGGTTTCCCTAAGTGAGGGTGAGCAGCAAAGGTCTGGATATTCTTGAAGTCTTTGAGTTGCATTAGCAGTACATTTGAAATACACAGTGTGGGGAGTAGAGATGGGGAGGGCAGATGAGATTACGGTGAAATTAAGGTGCTGCTTCCCAAGAAGGTGTGTGTGAGCCCAGCTTTGCTGCCTCTCATGCCCTCATGCTGTGAGTTTGTGCTAGAGTTGAGAAAGCACCAGTCTCTCCTGCAGTGTGACATAGGCTTCACTTTGATATTTAACTCCCGAGTGAGAATTGTGTAAAACTCGCATGAGTTTCAAATTGCTGTGGAAATTCTCCAAATTCTCAGGAAAGGAGAGGAAGAGAAAAGAAAGGAAAGACAAACAGAAAGGGACAATGCACAGAAAGAGAAGAAATGAATAGATGTGTGACATTGCTTTTCATCCCAGTGGCTTTGTCACCACTCTGGCATGCTTGTGCATTGTAATGTGTTTTTCAAGCTATATGGTGATTTGAAGCCGTGTCTGGTATCAGAGACTGGAATGAAAGTAAAAAGCTGTCTGCCTTTTGCCCTGAAATTCACTCCTTGCCTTGGCTGTAAGCCACTAAACCGCAATTAAAATAGCATGAACAGGATGTGTCACCAAAATGAAGATCACGGTGTTCTCTCAAACCCTGTGATTGTGCCCTCTGGAAACCCTGTGACAGAAGGTAGGCACTGTGTATGTCTTGCATCCCTTGGGTGCTGATGTACAGGTAAAAGGCCTTACAAGCCAGAAATTTATGGCAGGAGCAGATGAGGAGACAAAACCAAGAATATAAAGCAAGTGACAGAACAGGAGGCAAGAAAATTGGAAGTAAACTGTCTTTTCTTTTTTCTCCCTCCTTTTCCAGTACTTAGTACTACTTAGTACTAAGAACAGGGCTCAGCATTGTCAGAAGTAATGTTCTTTGTGTCTCCAAGCCATTTAGCGTGTCTTCAGTAAACCAGCAATTTGACGATCACTGCAGCAGCAGAAACACTCCTTCGCATTGGCACTGCATCTGCAGTATGGATTACATGAGCTGATGAAACCATGTGGTGTGTACTCTGACTGCAAATTCAGGGCCTAAACTACTGCCTACATGAGTTGGTTTGGCCCTTTTGCTGTACAATTTCAAGTCTTTGAGACATGCCACATATAAAGAGATTTTGGAAGACTATTGTTTTTTGAGTTGCCTTCTGATACTTCATCATCCTTAAGGCGTTTGACAGTGACAGAGCTCATCTCCCTGGCTAGTAAGATCATTTATCCTTCTGCTGTGAGATCGGTAGAAAACTATGCTGGACTCATGTGCCCAAGCTTTTAGTAATGGCTACTTTAGATGGCCATTTAGGGTGCTCTGACTTCTCCCACTGCTCCAAGTGCTAGTTGTGCCCCACATCTGCTAGTTCTCTGGCACCTGTTAACTAATGACACCTTTTCAGCTCCGTAGCTGATCTGAGCTTATTCAGTGTCACATTGACTTATTTTGAGTCTGTGCCCACATCTACCTTAATCATGCATCACCCCCAGAGACCTGCCTGACCCTCTGTGTGCAGCTGCTGGAAGTCAGCTTGCACATGCTGCCTTTGCTGAGTCAGGGTAAGTGAGAGCCAACTGCTGTGCCGTGAATAGCAATGAAAGCCAGGAAAGATTTTTAAGGACACCATCAACTTGAAAATCACATTCTGCTTGAAAATTATATCTATTCTAATTAGCAGTAGCCTCGTGACTGAGAGAAAGTAGCAGGGCATAAAATGTCTTTCCTTTTGGGCTGATAATTGTTCTCTTGATTGTGCTTTAAGCTCTGTTGTTCTTACTGCTTTATTTGTTTTTTCATGCTTGCTTTGCCTTCATGTCATGCATTAGCAAGATGGCCTTGCTTTTGCATGTGGCACACTCCTTGCCTTAGGCTGTGTGGGAGGGCACATCTCTGGAGCAGCAGCAGGAGGACTCACACCATGGAGCTGGGTCTCTGCAGATGTCTCGCTTTCCTGGTGAATCCTCTGAGGGCAGAGTAACAGCCTTGCTGACTTGAAGGATAGGCCTAGGAAGCAACCAGGCAGCTTTCATTGCTGAGCAATAATGCCTTTCTTTCCTTAGCCCATCTACTGGATGAGGGTTAAGAGTCTTTTTCATTTTTAGGGTCTCTCAGGGCAATGATGAGAACCAAAATGAATAGAGTTAACTGCCAGCTCTGATGCTGACAGCAGAGGATGAGTTCTGGGACAGGGTAAAACTTGTCTTTCATCCATTTGCTGGGTCTGTTTCTAGTTTCCCCAATGCATGTCACCATGTGGCCCCACAGACATTTGTGTCACTGGCAGAGGATGGAGAAGGTGGGACATCTTTTAGCTGTGGTGCCAGCTTAATATCCTCTCATGCCATCTTTGTAGCTAGTGTTAGCACCATGGGGCAAATGGGTCCTGCAGTAATGAGAGCAATAGAACAGCAGTTTGCCAGTTTTCCCAGCTGTTTCCACTCTTTCAGCTATCGTCCAGCCCCAGCTAAGTGCTCTGTGGATCATCTGGAGCCTGTGTTGAATACTCCTCTGCAACTTGGCACCCAGCTCTTCCTCCACTGTGCAGCTCCCAGCCTGGGACTGAGGTTCTGGCATGGAGCCATTAGGCAAGGGAGAAATTGTGATTTATGGGCCTCTCCCCCACCTTTCTACCTGCCTGTCCAGATGTGTCTCAGCATGACAGGCTTTGTGCCAGGCCTTGCTGCTGCCTAGCCATCTTCAGGGGAAAAAAAAAAACACCTCACTGAAAATTCTGGTAAATCCTCAGTTTTGAAAGAGAAATGCAGTGTGTGCACCTGGCAGCTCTCAGCAGTGTTGCCAGTGCATCAGTAAACTCTGGCCATTGCTCTAAAATTCCAATGACCTGCTGATCTCTGCCCCTCAAGAACTATTTTGACTTTGATGACTGCTTGGATTTTGGTTTATAAAAATCATAAAAGTATATATGATACATCCATGTGAATTTTTACACAATGGGAGGCATACACTGTGTATATGGTTAAGATAGAAACATATTTTTGTGCTAACTCGGTGCCTGTTTGGAAAAATAATCCAGCAAACGTCTTCAAATATAGCTGTTGAATATAATGTCTAAAAAATGCTTTTGCCAAAGATCATCTACATGGATGGATATCACAATTTTCCCATTGTCTGTGGAAGGCTTCAATTTCTGACTGTACAGATATGGTAAGTCCAGAACCCTGATTATGCCAATCATTTATTGTCTCCCTAATTTTTTTTGCCATTATAGCCTGCTATCGTGGTGACTTCAAAGTGGCAATGCCTGGTGTGTGAAACATGTATCTCAGCTTTGCAGGTGTGGGGTCAGATATGGGCTTAAGGATGTTCTCTGTAGCAGCCTAACTGCCTGAGCCGTTTGCTCTTTCAGTAGCAGAAGGATGAGGCTGAACGATAATTCTGTAGTTCTGTGTGATCAATCTGGAAAACATGATTGTTTTAATATGAGAGAAGGAGGGTGAGTATGGCACAAATTCTTTATGTGCGTAATGCACAGTGGTCCTTAGGGTAAGGTAACATGAACATTTTTCTGAAATAGAAGTAAAAAAAAGTATTTTTATTTAGACCTTAAAGGGAATGAATAAGATACAGAGCATGTCACTGAATAGTTTTTTGCTTGCATTTTTCATTGCAATCGACGTGTAAGTAGGCAAAAAAACAAACGTGCCTATATGTATGGCACTAATGGCATTTAGTCAGCAGAGGGCAGGGTTTGCTGAGTAGAAATTCTTTCTACTAAGAGGATTAAAGCTCAGGCAAGAGCTACAGTATTTTGAAGATATCAGTGCCTCAATACACTACCGCTACTCCCTTTTCTCTCCCTGCTTAATTCAGCTGTTTTCAGTTTCGGCTTTGGCTTTCTTACTTTGATCTGTTGAAAAAAAAAAGAAAATAATGTTGCGTTTCCACCTACAGCTTACCACGCACTCTTATCTTCAGTTAAGCGATTTAGGATATGAGTGTTATAGGGTCAGAGGCTGTGTTTTATTTTCATAAATGTAGTTTTGAAAATAATTGCTGGCCATATTCTCTTTTTGGGAAATGTTAAAAAAGTGGCAGAGTTCAACAAAGTAAAACTGCAATACAGAAAGAATCACAGGGATTTTTTTTTCTGAGCTGAGGTCAGGAAAAAGCCAAAAACCCTTGCAGGAAGGAGTTTCAGTTACAGTGAACAAGAATAAATTCCGGATTTTCTTGTCCTGTCATAGTAATAAGTATCAGACAAAAAGGTTGGGGAGAATATTAAGTATGTTGTTAGTCTTTTACCTCAATTGGTGGTAAAGACATTTGAGGCTTTAAGCCTTTCAGACTGCGTGTGGCAAATTACTGAGCTATTTGTGTTATCTGATATTGGTATATAATATCTGTGAGCAGTGTGCTAGTAGGAAAGCCTGGTGAACTTCCCAAATCGCCAGTGTTTTCACTTTGTTAAAATTAGAGTAAATGGCACAGTGCAAGGACTCATGGGCAGCGAATAAGAAAACTGATTCCTTTTAAAAATCCCAGAAGGAAAAGCTGATTACATATAGGAAGACTTAGGTCTGGACTTGCTAGCTTTCAGAGTTTCCCTTTAGCTGCTCTCATCTGTGGCTGGATTTTTATCAGGTTTACATATTGAAATGTGTGCAAGGTTATTTAGAGGAAAATGTCACTTGGAAAAAAAGGAGTCACAGTGACAACCATAAAAATGTTGTTTGTAATCTCTGAAATACTTGAGAGTTTATTTTTTGTTTAGTCTAATTCTGCTTTCATTAAACTCTGGAGTTCCTGTTGCTGTTCAGTGTATATTATGTGTTTTGTCATTTGTTGAAGCAGTTGAATTTTGTAGTAATCTCAGGAAGTGCTAGCGATGCTTCAGACATGCCTAATTGCAGAAGGGATGGGAGAATTAGCTACTGTGTCTCTTCTAGTTTTTATTTCTTGTTCTTGTAAGTGTCACTGAGATGCCACTTCTCTGCTCCAAATAAATAGTAAGAAATGTGGGAATAGTCAGATCCTTGGAGGGGAATGAATATTTTGGAATAGTCACACCCTCAGGGGGGAATGAATATCTCGTCTGGGAGAGGTTAGTCCTTTTGAGGATCCTCTTTTAGGCACCAGCTGATGATGAAAATGAGATCCTCAACCAACAAACGTTCTCTCACTTAACCTAATAATATAAATGGATTTGTGTAGGAAGCAGTTACCTGGTTCATCATCAATAGTTTCTTCATTTGTTTCTTAAAAAAAAAAATAAATAAGTAAAAAAAGAGGGACAGTATCATGTCTAAGCAGAGGAGCAAGTTGTACCACATGGTGACAGTCTGGAGTTCTGGAAAGTCCCACGACTCCCACCCACTGACTGTGCTGATGTATCTTGTTACCTTAATGCTTGAGATGATCACTGGCAAACTTAGTCTCTCTGGGGAGGGCTCCAAATACCATTTCGTAGGTGGTGAATTAAGGCAGGAAGAGACTGAGAGTGTTGCCTGTGCTGACTGGGGAAGCCTATGGCACCAGAAGGAATTAACCCTAACTTCTGGACTAACACTTCTGACCATGTCCATCCTTCCTTCCTGCAGCTATTACCATTTATTATAGATAAAGGATATTTTATCTTTTTTTCATGTCTGGCTCTATAAGCAGTGAGACTTTTGCAGAGGTCTGCTCTTGGCTTTGCTGTTTGTACCTACTATCTGTCAGAGAAATATAAGCAGGTAACAGCTGAGCTAAAAAAATAGCTTTTTTAGAACCAAACTTTGCCAGAAAGTTGATTCTAGAAGTAAGTTGTGGATTTGTTAGACACGTTCAGATTCATGTGCACTGCAGCAGAGTGAATATTAAAGGAACTGTCAAGAAGGAAAGTCTGTGTACAGGATAAATTAGGACTCTCCAGGGATTAAAAAGATGTAGGATTTTTATTAAGTAGCTATCCTACTATTGAAAAATAATGAGTAGTTTCCATAGCAACCTCACTTTCACATGGCGCACACATACCATAGCAACATAAAAAAGAACAGTATCAAAGAAGGAATAAAACTGAGCTGTGCTATCTGGATTTTTGAAAGTATTCCTCCATCCTAAACTCTCTGTTTACAATGCAAAGATTAGCAGAGAGGATTTTTTTTTCAGAGAAAGTAATTGTTATAACTTTCATCCAAATACTTGGAAAAAGGAATGAAGTGAGAAATACTGCTGAAAAGAGGACTGGAAGAGATTATGGATCTTTTCTGTCAGTACTGTAGCTTGAACAAAGCCAAGAGTATTTCAAGCTATCGGCCTCTTCTCCTGGCCCTGTGTGTTGTTCTCCTGGCCCTAGTATGGTTGGGAGACTACTGCCTTTACTTCTTGAATGCACATCAGTGTGTTTGACAACGTGTGATGCACACATGTTCCTCATCGTTTGACCTGTGCAGAATATTCAACCTGTGAGGAAGGCTAAGGGAAAGTCAAACTCTCCCGGCTATAAGTTCTTAAAATGAAGGTTAAGTTCCTCTAAAGGTGACTCAGGGTTACAATTTCTTCAAGCAAGGCTGGATTCCTTTATAGTTTCACAGAGAAATCAAGTAGAGATTACAGCATCTCAAAAGAGAAAGTCCAGGGAACTTTGACAGAGGTTTGCTGTGATTTTGCATGTCAGTTTAAATCCAGAATCCCCAACAACTGCTGAAGGGCATGAACTTCAGGAAACTGAAGCTCAGGAAAGTTTCTGACACCTTAATTTTGATAAGAGGATCTCTCACTGTGCATTCAGTTCAGGAATAGTCCTCTAAGTGACCTGACCCCATAGTCTAGAAAGAAAAATACTGTTCTTGTTTTCTAACATGTTTCAGAGAAAAAGTAAAAGGAGATTTTTAAATGCAAAGAGCAAAGGGATTATAAATATAAAAATACTAAATCAGTATGCAAGCAAATGAAAAATTAGTAGTAATCATTGTAATAAATCATAAGGTAGTTTCTAGACTTTTGATAAGGAAAGAGAAAGTGACATCCTAAAGATCAAGTCTCATCAGGCATAACCTTTTCTTTCCCCAAGAACAGTCTTTGTTTGGTATTGGATGCAACATCTTAGAGTTTCCTGGCTATGCAACACAGCCCGACATGGCACTCAAGAAATTGCAAGCGTACTAGTTCAATATGTGCAGCCTGGTTAGACTATCAATTGGCCAATGACTGCATCATAGTATAATTATACATGAAGAATCATCGCAGAGCAAATGTCCTACAAGTGTCCACTATCTCAAACCTCGTGTAAATTGCCCATGAGAAGGCATGAAGCAATGGCAAAGTTTTCGGATTACCTTATACTGATCTTTGTGTCAAGACTGAAGATTGACAGCTGGGATCTGTTGGTGACATGAAAGAACATAAACCCCATCTATTTCAAGAAAGTCACATAAGACAACAAAAAAATGGGTCCCATTTAAAGGGTGAGGGAAGTAATGTCTGTGAGAAAAGTCTGTCCTTTAAAATTTAGAGAGCAGCTTAGATTCTGAGGCATCAAGTGTGGTACCAGAAGGCTTATATCCTTAAAATAAGAATTTTCTTATGTAATTATGGGCTATTTATTTACAGCAAAAAATGCCGTTTTCAAGTCAGAATGTTTCAAGTAATATTTTCTCTTGCTGATATTTTCCATCTGTTTTTCTTCTTCCTTGTACAGAACTGTTCATATGGTTTTAGTTTCATTAATATTAAAACAAAATTGGCAATAATTAAAAGGTTCTGGTTTTAACTCCACAAAGAGAAATTAATAGGTGAGAACAACAATCACCTTAACCTTTCATTTATATTATCCAACACTTCTAGTTATGCTACTTAGAACTATGGCAGCTTTCTTATTAAAATATTTCTTAATGCCAAATGCTAATTATTCATGGGAATATGCTTTTCTGTAGCCTCAGGTTGCTGCAGAAAATGACAGCTTTTGATATTACTAAATAAAATAACATATTGTTTCTCCTGTGGCATTTTAGTGCATACCACGTTTAATGAAATGTAGATTTTTAAGGTCATTTCATTAGTAATGAACCCAATAGGGTTCTTCTTTGGTGTCTGATTGTACTGTA
Organism: Nestor notabilis; assembly: GCF_000696875.1. Lineage (NCBI taxonomy): Eukaryota > Metazoa > Chordata > Aves > Psittaciformes > Psittacidae > Nestor > Nestor notabilis. Next base: position 33,610 of record NW_009944080.1, read on the forward strand.
GTAGTTTTAAAAACAAGTTTCTGAGTAATTTTATTTTTCTACAGAGTTCACTGGAGTTTCTTGAACTTCGGAAATCTATTTTCCCTACTTATATCAGAAAAAAAAGATCTTATATGATTGCTAGGAAGAAAGCCGTGATGTGAAAAGCTGAAAAAGATTCCAACTAATTTTGTTTCTGTGAGGATCTGAAGTGCATTTCTCCTTCATTGGTTATATGACTCTTCATCCCACATCACTTACTTTTCAATTAATAATTTTTTTTCCAATTCCATGCTCTTCGGGGAACATATTTTTATTACTTCAGGAATCCTCTGCAGCATTTTACAACTGTTCAGATTATTCTAAATACTTTCCTTGTGAACTATGAAAACCTGTAGCTACTATGGCAAATTCACCAGAGAGTTTGTTTCAGTCCATGTCTGCAGGTTGATCCTGACCCGCATGAATCAGTAGGGAATTTTGCCAGTAATGCCAAGGGGATGTATACCAGCCACATGGGTGCAGCCCACTGTGTTTTTGCAGATGAAGACAAGGCAGTACCTGAGCTGTTTTCCTGGTAGGAATTTCCTCCCTTTGGAGTCACTTAAAGCCATTAACCTGTACAGGGCCACTATTGGTGGCACAAGATCATCCTTTGCAAAGCCTGTCCCCATTCAGTGTATCTTTGCAGGATGCCTCCATCTTGCTTTTCCCATCTGCTATTGCTCCAAAGGGACATTCACACTTCCCAAACCTCTTCTCAACATCACTGTAGCACTGCAGTGGTTAAGTAACTGTCTCATTTGAGGTAACGCTACTGAGAAAAAACACCTTCTGGTCATGCTTTAGCTTCATGCCAAGGCACGTCGCTAGCTGCTGGTGATGTGTCTTCTTCGAAGGATGGCTGCCATCGTTGCTTACTTCTGTGCAGGGAGCAAAAAGCCTCTGAAAGTACCTTCTGCCTCATTGAAGTAATGAGCACTTAGGAAAAAAAAAAAACCCAACAACCCGAGAGTCAGCTCAGTGGTTCAGAATTTTGCTGGGTTCTGTGTAATTAATTAAGATTTTTTTAAACGTTGGTTGCTCTGCCAGTCTGTGTATCTAGGTTGTGCCAGTTTCCAGGATTCCCCTCCACCCCCATCCCCGCCCCTCGCCCCGGTTCCTCGCACAGACGTGAGCAGCTGCAGCAATGGAAGACTTCTTTGTAGAGGAAGCAGCTCCAGTGGAACAGGTAGGCGGGCTGGGGTGGGTGCTCAGTGCCTTGAGCATGCTGTGACAGGTCGCAATATTTAAAGCCAACAGACTTAGGCTCCAACCAGCCTACAAGCTCTTGCTACCTGCAAAGGAACAGGGATGATAAGATCTCTTGGAGACACATCAGGTGTGTCTGAGGCTGCTCATGGTGGATGAAGATGCCCTAATGTTTGCCAGAAGATTAAAAACTTCATAGGGTGACCAGAAACCTCTGTGTTTTGCTCACTGGAGCGGGTGTTGCTGTAATCAGAGCTCTCTCTTCTAGCGAGGAGGGAATTCAGCGGGAATGATGCCAAACTCTGAAGTCTTGCGGGAGCAGGGAAGGAGAGAAGCGGGCTGGAGGTTTCCTGTGCAGGCCTGGGTGCAATGGGTGCTTTACTGATCCCTGTTCAGATGGGTCTGTTGGCACTGTTGCTGCTTCTTTGAGTTCTATTTCACGTTCTGTTGGGGCCAGATAACTAAGGACATCATTGCAGTACAGGTTTACCAGAACCAGATTTACTCCTTCTGCCTTGCATGCAATGTCTTCCTATGTGATACCTTTTTCTTTTTTTTTTCTGCATGTTGGCTACTCTTTAGCTATTTACACCTCTGCTAACCTCTTGCTTCTCCCATGCCCTAGATAGTTGTATTTCTGGGCAAGCAGTACCCTTGGATAAAATTATTTATAGCAATTGTTGCATGGGAAAGAAATTTGAAACTGGCTGATGCCATGGAATATGACCAAAAGGATGCAGTGCAGCAGGTGACTTGCTAATGCTGCAGGTCCTTTAGCAAAACTTGATCTGGGGAGGATTTTTATAGTTAGGCAAACTATAGTTAGTTACAGTACAGTTAGTAAGTACAGTTAGTACAAACTGAGATTTTTCAAGATGGAAAATAATGTTAAATAAATGCTAATTGTTTGAACTGGCTTTTTAACTGATGTAAATATTTTGATAGGAGCTATCACAACGTGAATGTAGGATGAGTTTTGCTGGTGTTTGAATACCTCCTAAAAACATCTGCTGCATTAGCAGTATTAGAACCTGCTGCTGTTATCCAGTGATCCTACTCCAGAGGTAGCATGCAGGAAATAGTAGCTGAAAGCACATAATATCCTTTGCTGACTAATAAACCTGCAAGTGCAGGAGAAATCTGTGCAGTGAACGGGAGTCACTAGATCCCATGTTGCTGGTGTGTGCTATGGCGGTGCAAGGCCTGGTTGCCAAAGCAGGACATTGTGTTTGAGTGATGGTTCACCCAAAAATACATTTCTTATCTGGCTCCTGTGCAGACTTGGGATGCACCAACCTAGGGACTCACTATTCTGAGCTCTGCTGCATGGACGGGGAGTTACTCATCTATTGGGCTTTCAGTCCTTTACTGTGAAAGGGGGATAATAGCATTCCTTACCTCCTGGGAATGTGGTGAGGATAAATACTTCATGAGTCTCCCAGATCTATGGGACTGCAGGGCCTTAAATGGTTAGATTATGTTCACTTCATGCCTGAAATGGTGTTTCAGTGGTTCACAATGAGGAGATCTTTGTCTCTGGTTAAAGAAGTTGAAGAAGAATTCGAGCCTGTTCAGCAGCTTCAGAAGAAAGGCTCAGGACATTCATCCGATGATAATATTTTGAAGTGCATGATTAATGTTTTGCAAAGTCACTTCATGTTTCCTGACTCTTCTTCGAAGTGAAAGACCATTGTTTCTAAACTAATTTGGCAAGTAAATGTACTTTTAGCTTGACAATTTTTCTTTATGGATAGCTGACAGTATCTGCACAAAGAGTGAGGAGTTATATTCCTGTGTTAAATAATGAAGTAGGCATATTAGTAATAGGCTACCATTTCTTTAAGCAGATTTGAGTGATTTAGATATAAGCTCATAATTCAGTCTGTATGGGCAATTCTCTTGTGCTGGATAGTTCATTTTCATCTGCATTGATACAGATGTTTGGCTGTCAGGCAGAACAGGACTCTAGCTTAATGTTAGTGTCAATATGAAATTTATGACTTTGAAAGTGCCGCGTTTAATTTCCTGTTTCCCCTAGGAGTGGTGTGTCAGAATGTAAAAAGCACTGTAGGGCCCCTGCAAAGGGTTACCTTCAGCCGCTTCTCTTACAAGTACTCCTGGAAGGAGATTTTGACGAAGAGTGGCCTTGAATTGGTCAAATTCTGAACTGCAGAATTCTTTTTGTGTTTCTTTTAATAGAAAGGCCTTACTTGCAGTGATTGTATCTTATTATAGACTTCCACATACTCGCACTCTTTTACAAAGGCTGTTATTTTAACATGAGGAGGTGAGAGTATGCACTATAGCTACATATTTGTTCTGTAAGCATTTTGTATAATGGAACAAGGAATACAATTAAAGTTTGAAAAATTGGTAATTGCAAGCTCTCTCAAAGAGGACAGGCATAGAATTTCAGATGATCACGATAAATTTGAATGATAGTGTGAAATCAGTAAGACAGAAGTCAAAAAAAAACCAGTGGTAAGTATTGTAGTTAGAAAGGAAAGTCATATGACACAAGTTAAAAAGGGGGAATAATTGGCAAAGCAGCTCTCTGCAGAAAAGAGGGTTTGTGGCTTATATGTATAGTGGATGACAAGTTAAATATAGATCCAAAATGTGTGCAGTTGCGGAAGTGGTAGTGCTCATTCTAGTGTATTTGATGGATACGTTGTATTTAAGTTAGGGGAAGTAATTATTCAGCTCTATTTGATACTAGAGAAATCTGAAATTGAGTATTGGGCCTAATGCTTGGAGGAAAATTAGGGTAACTGGAAGGAGTCCAGATGAACTCGGAACGGTTGAGAAACATGGTAGAAGTTTGAAAAAGTAACTGTACTTGTTTAGTTGAAAAAAAGAGAAAACTGAAAGAAACAATTTTAACAGTCTTAGCTGTGCAAAGACTTTTTTATAATAAGGGTTTCTTCTGGGAAATCTTAATTTGCAATAATGAAATTTTGGTTAGATTTTAGGAGAAACTTTATAATAATGCATGCCTTTAGGAAGATTATGGAGTTCTTTTTTGTGAAGAGAACATTTCGGGACAGAGAAGACAAACCTCTGTCAGTGGTAGCTGGGAAGCTGTCTGTGCTGGAAGGGATTTGAAATTCTCCTGGGCTTTCTTCAGCAGTGTCTCTGATAGATTTTATTGCTATGGAAAGTACATGCTTTGTGCTATGGAAAAAAAAATAAAAAGGATTTTTATTGTGTGCTTCAGAGGAGTTTTGTGTTGGCATAGAAGAGATACACAGAAACAAGACCTACAGACACTCTATCGATAAGGTCCCATGGAGTCAGTCGCAGTGCTTAGTATTCTTAGCTGTCACAAGTGTTTCTCATAAACAGAAAAGTGCTGCTGTTGCTCTCCTTTGGGTTAAGTGTATCCCTATACCTCCTGCAGGTGAACAGCTTACAAAATGTGAATTTATAAATGTCCATTTTGGAAGAATTTTGGTTCCTTAAATGATACAGGTGATTGATCCTACATTGCTTTACACCATCCTCTATCATCAAATAACAACCCATCCCCACCACAAAATTCCCTACTGAGACATTTGCTTCCAGAGACGATCATTACTCTAGAGCTTTTCCAAGGCTGCTTCTTTGTATTTGAGGTGGGGGATACCTGAATAAGAGAGAGAGACGGAGAAAGCTTTGGTGATAGCTGCTATGATTACTTTGCTGGAAAAGGTTCCATTTTATTTCTTGGCTAGCAGAGGAAGAGCTAAACAGAAAATATTTTCCCCATGGGCTCCAGTAAACAAAATCAGGGATTGAAAGTTGTCATCTACCCAGCCAATTCTAGGAGAAGATCTATAGCTCTTGTGTAGCAGGCAAAGGATTTTTCTGGTGAGCCAGTATCTAGCAAAACATTTAAATGAAAATAAGTAAATGATGGTGCTGCTGGTAGCTTGATATTTTTGGATTTCTAAGTCTGGTGATATTTACCGACTTTAATGCAAAACATGAACAACTCTTAATGCTTTCTGCTGAGAAGGAAGGTTGTTACAGCTTAAGCATGATTTAACAGAGCAGACTGACATTTTAAAAAGCACACTGATATGTCATGCATGTTTTGATCACTTTGATGGAGTTCTTCTGGATTATCTGTTGCTGTGACACACTGAAATTCTAGTATAGAGTATGAAAAAGGCTAAAGCCATTAGTATGTAGCTAGCAAACATTTATTTTTTTTTTCTGAAGAAAAAATCAGCTTTACTAACAACTTATTTCCTGGATAATGAAGAAAATACATCAGACTGTTTGAGTTTCCACAATAAGGTAAGAGAAAATGGAGAGTGCTGTAGTATGGTATCGCTAGAGCTGGATCAATGAACAATTAAATAAATTTATCCAATTAACTTAGCCCTTTCATCTATTCTCAAGCTGTTTGCAGATCCGCCTTGTCTCCTGTGTATTTTTCTGTGCTGTTTGAGTGCAAAGCACATTTCAGCAACTAGATCCTCTGCAAATTATGATCAGGGTGTTTTTCCTGTTCTGTTGCTGAATAATTTAGAAATTTTAAAAAGGATACTGTAAAACCAACATGGTCTTTTCTGGTTTGGTTGTTTAGGTAACTAAACATCTTGAAATTCATAGATTTTCCAGATTCAGAAGCATACTCTTAGATGTTTTCAAGGACATCCTTGTAGCCTCCAGCAATTTCATGAGCCAGAGTTCTCCGTGTATTTAGTAGTCCTGAATGAATTTTTTTTCTATGAATTTTTCCAATGCTTTTTGAATTTATACAACCTTCTAGGCCATTTTATGTGATGTTGTGTAATTATTCTATTGGAAGATAGAATAAACAAACATTGCCTGCTCACCTTTTCCGTTCCACACCTCCTTATATAGATCCCTATCCTCATATCTTATTCTAGGCTGAAGAGTCTGAATTTATGTAGCTATTCCTCATGTGGAAGCCAGTCTCTGACTTCAGTCATTACTCATGTCCTTGTTTGTATGTTGTCCATTTCTACTATACCTTTTTAGCGGCAGGGAACAGCACGGGAGGTGACACCAACTTGAGGATGAGGATGTCCTGTAGATTTATACAGTGGTATGATTTTTTTTGTTTTGTTTTGTTCGGTATTTCTTTCCTAATAGTTCTCAGCATTTGATTTGCATCCTTTACTGCTCCTGATCACTAAACTGACATTTTCATAGGTCTATTTATTATAACCCAAGCTCTCCTCCCTGAGTGCTAATTGCTCAAAACCCATCACTGTCTGTGTAAACTTTAGGATTGTTTCTCCTTTGTGCATCACTTTACATGTATTTACATTGGGCTCTTGTCAGCTGTTTCATCATTCAGTCACCCATGAGGGTTTTGTCTCAAGACACTTGACAGTCGCTTGAGCAAATCTCAGTGTCATTCCTTTCCTATCCCACTTACTGTCTGTGATATGTTGGCTCTTTAGTCTTTACTTGTTATTAGAGCCAGTTACTGGCATTAATGCTACTTCTACTGAAGCTGGTGGATACATTCATGGGGATGTCACTGCACATGACATGTAACGTTACCTTTCTACATGGTCTCTAACCTGACAGTTTGATTCAGTAGTTGATAGTATTAATTTTCTTCCTGGCAGCATGATCAGAAATGCGGTCATTTTGCTCAGGAGAATAATAATTTGGTTACAAATTATATAATAAATCATTAAGATAAACTGGCATTTTGGGGTTCTTCTTATGATTCTTGCTGTTTTACCACTAGACCATGGGAGATTATACTATGTCACTCTATAGAGATAATTTGTCAGTGGTTTGAAAATGGGACATACTAGATTTATGCTTCTGGGAAACTAATGATCTCTTTTTTCAGTGCTTTGTCAAAGCTGGTTATGCTGTCCACAAACCAGTCTAAGCCTTGGTGTCTGTAAGGGAGGTGTCTGTAAGGGAATGTGTTTTGGTGATTAAGAGGGTGTTGTTGTATACTTATTACACTGAATCTTGTCAGAACAATCCTGATCCAGCACATTTATTAGGTTGCATCTTTTCATGCCATTAATGCCACTGTGATAGTTTCCTGTGTATGTTTGCGTATAGAATTAAAAAGAAACAACCCAAAGAGCAATGTATGTAATTGCATAGATTGATGGAACAGGTGTCAGGTAAAATATTGCTGTGTTTTTGTGTTCTGAGAATGTCTTCAGTTTCAGTCTTCCACCAGCTGATAAATTCCCTAGGTCAGGTATGGCTGAATGAGTTTTTACTTTGGTAAGTCAAAATAAAGATGTGTGAGTGGTTGTTTTGGGAATCCGCAAGGTGAAAGGAACATGAAAGTTAATGGTTTTAGGAAAAGCAATGAAGGTGGGAGAGTGCATGTACTTTCAAAGCCTGGAGCTGTTCACACTTGTTCAGGTTGTATCTGTGATGTGATGTGAATGCAGATGTATTTCTTGATAAGAAGAAACCAAGAAAACTCCTTCTTTTTTTAATAGTAACTCTGTAACTTCAGGGAGTATCTCTCTCCCCTTTTCTGTGTATTTGATGCAAGTTTCATTAACACTATCACTCACTAAATCTTGCTGTTAAAATACTGAAACCCTGTAGAATGCCTTGTGATGATTTAAAAATATGGGAAATTTTTCTGAAGTACAGCAAGCATTCAGGTGCCTAATGCACTTTGAACGTCAGCAGAAACAGTAATAATTTTTGCCCCACATGATACTAGACCAGAAAAACTTACGGTGCTGTGCCTGTTTCTGGGTTTACACCACTGTGCTTTGGGAGTAGCACAGGATCTCTCTACAGTCACGCTTGAAAACAAGTTCCTTATGGCTTCAGATAAAAGGTTCATTTTCTCCTTTGAGCATTAGTGCCCCATATTGCGCTTTATCTGGTAGGACACTGATTTATAAGCACATCAGCCTGCTTCTTTCTAAGTTAGTAGGATAGTATTGTAGTAGGTAAGAAGCCACAATGAAATAAGGCTACACAAAGGGAAAAGAGCATGTTATTAGTGGCCAGGGCATATTTTATTTTATTTTATTTTATTTTATTTTATCTTATTTTATTTTATTATTTTATTTTTGCTGTAGACAGGAGTTGGAGCTGCCAAAAATTTTGTTAATTTTCTCCCTAAATGAAGTATTTTATGATTATGTTTTAAATACTTTCCAAATAATATTTTCTGACATGCACTCCACCCTATCTAGTAATGTCAGTAAAAACAGTTTAAAAAATCTAGTTAACATCTGCATTTTTCTAATGTATCCTGATCAGGCTTTTTGCTAGGCAGATTTTCTTGCCGTTTTTCCGTGCATCTGATAAATGTATTGCATTTGGTTTTGTCCTTCTTAGTCTCCAGTTACTTTCAGACTGTGAGTTTATTTAGCAATTAAACAATGTCACAACATCCACTTGTTAATCAGGGTATGAGAAATCTGGTAGTAATTTCCTGAGTCCTTATTAACAAGGAGGAACAGAGAAACAGAGAGTGCATGAAAGGACGTTGTTTTCTCTGGCATCTTAGAGCACATTTGTTCTATAAGGGCTTCATAACAAAGGTTTCCTGGAAGACTCATCTAGCATAAGTTGCAGTTTAAAATGCAGCAAGACCTTTTTCTCATGTACATAGCTGACCTTTCCATGAGCAGGGGATGCAGTGAGTCCTTTCAGAAGGCGTGGACCTGTATGTCAGCAGGAGGGGTGAGAAAGCCAATATGGGGTGAAAGGTGTGAATTGCCTTGTCTCACCTTGCTGTGCAAACCTTTACCAATGTACACCTTTGCCTTAGCAAGGGATTGCAGTGTGACCTCTGAGGCACAAGGCACAGATGTGACCATGTAATTAATTCAAAGCTTTCTTCCATGCATGTGAATGCTAGTGGAAATGTTGGAAGCTCAAAGCAGACTTCTGCATGGAGGTAGGCTGCAGGCAGATGAGTTTTACATACACCTGCAGTAATCAAATTCAGACACTTAATGTCAGTTCTCCCAGCTATTTCATGCTGTCCCTGCTCTGACACCCGTTCCTTTTCAAGTGTCAGTGTAATCCTAGGAACTGGTGCTTATTACTATTTCTCAAGCCAAAGGTTTCCTTTGAAAAGGCTTTTTCTTAAAGAGCTGTGAAGACTAATGCAATCTTCAAATCTTTCTCCTGCAATCAGCTCCTTGCCAGTGACCTCTCCTGCCTGTTCTTCTGAGGAAAGGCTTTGTGTCCTCCATCAGACTTGCACAGACACTACAGCACATGGCCTGGCTGTACCCTGTATCCACTGTGTGCGGGGATTCACCTGGGTATTGGGTGCCTGGAGCCATTGACACTGAACTGAGGAAAAGAGTAGGAATGATTTGAGAGGTGTTTCAGGAGAGAACTTATAATGCAGGGACCACTGAAGGAAGTGTGATTCATGTGATCAAGACTCATATGGGAATGAGGTAAATAGGAGTTTTAGACACACAACAAATACTGCCCTGGTGTATGTACTCATGGTATGTTATTCAGCTTTTAGATGCTTCTGTAGCATTTCAGACAATGACTGTTCCTTATTAAACAATGGAGACCAAGCAAGACCTTGAGCAGGGTAGGGGACAGTGTTTCCATAGGATTCACAACTGTTGCCTATAGAAGAGGCTCCCTGTTCAAGCAAGGGTTGTGGCTGTGGCTGTGGCTGTGGCTGGGTGATCAGGACAGGCTTCGTGTGTAGTTTTAAAAGCACAGCTACATCTATTCATTTATTCATCCTTGCAAAACTGCCTTGGAAATTTATCAGCTCAGCCACAAAGACTGATCTTCCAGCTTTAGCAGGATGGAAATACTAATGATGTTTTACTCGTCCATCAGAAATAATTGCTTGTCCCAGCTGAGTGGGCAAGTAGAATTTGCAAGACTCAATTGAATACCTACATTTAGGAGAGTTTATATTACGTTCTTGTTGTAAAGCACTTTGATTCTTACCAGAGTTGTATAAATTAACCACTTCAGTGCTTTTCAAGAAACCTCCTATGGGTCAGAACTCAGATTCGTTGACACCTTTTGCACTGTTAATAGTGGCTTACACTGAGAAGCAGGTAATAGAAAATGTCTACAGTAGCAAAGTAATTGCCACCAAATGCACTAGTGGTAAATACGTGAAACTAAATGATTCATAATAGCAAATGAAATGACACTGTATAAAAAGGACAAGTATTTTCTCAAATCTTTTAATGAGATTTTAGTGCTCACTTAGCCAGTTAAGAGCCACACATTGAACTGAGACCCACTGAAGCAAAGCCCAGCAATGAGGACTGGTGTGGAGCTAGCCCAGAGATGCTTGTGAAGAGATTAATTTCTTGGAGAAACTGGGCTTCTCAGATCTTGCAACTGTGCCTCTGACATGCATCTCCTGGTCATCCCTGCTGTCCTCCAGAGGCCAGCCTCAGGGAAGATGGAGATGGTCCCTTTGCTTTCTGCTCTCCCTTGGGGAGATGCAGCTGGGTCTTAGAGCCTCTCTTACTTTAACAGTGTGATCATCAGGGTTGTGAATCATCTAATGATGTTCCCGAGAAACAGTGGTCTTCACCTGCAGGGATGCTGTATTAGACTTACTTGTGCCTGCCTTTTTGAGGAAGAAAGATTCCTTCAGCTGTTTCCTAGGACCTTTCACATACCTTAGCATCTAAAAGATTGCTTTCAAGTAGCTGGTTTCCACTGCTAGAAAGGCAAATGTTCTCAAGATAGGTTTAATTTCTGGCATAGAGGAGATTAGTTCAGGATTTATGTAATAAAGTCCTGGATGCAGGATAAATTGAATAGCTCCATTTGTTCTGACATAAATCACAAAACACCTGCAGTCTTGAGTGACTGTCCCTTAAATGTCACAGGGACATGGGTCATTGTGGAAATATTACAGGTTTAAGTGACACACTTAAAAAACATGAAAATCAGAAATCGAAGAGGGCTGTCAAATCATGAAGCTCATCACCTCACTTGTACTGAATTTGCCCTAAGACCCATCTGGAGCAATGTCTGTTGGCTAGACCGATACTCCACCATCAAATCAGCTCAGTGCAAATCTTGAAAGATACCCACTAAATATAAATGTAAAAGTCTCTGATGACATAAATGCATTCAACCCTACATTTTTTTAAGTATGACTGGCTAGGGCTTTGGATGGAATATTTCTGAATAGTGTAAGAAAATAAAATTGCTATAGACAAAAAAGACTATGACACATATGTGTGTTCTGACATGTTTTATAGCCCATACTGAGATAGTATGCAAAAAAAAAAAAGTGGATAATAAAACATTTTCTTCTTAAAACTCAGAAAAGCTTCCACCTGTATTAAAACCTATAGACCACCCACCAGTTAATTTGGCCTACAGCAACATAATGACCATTCAGCAGCATTAAGCACTCTGAATTAGGTAACAAATTTGCTTAGCCAGGCAGTGGCATTAAATAACCATACGTACATAACCTCAAATAGTCAATAAATCAAAGCTACATAAAATCATTACTCACTTGCATGTCTCTTCTCTGAGATTTCTGCTTCCTTTCCAGCAATTGTGCACATTAAAGGCTTTTCTAGGGTGCCTGTTGGAAGGGCATCCAGCTGAGACGGACAAGGAGACAGAACAAGTGCCAAGCCTCGAAGGAATGATTTGCTAAGGTCTCCTTCCTGCAAGGAGGGGCTTACAGCTTAAATGCCTCTTCTTTGTGAGAAGGAATAGAGGTACCCCCAGAGGCTAGGCAGCTACTAGTTAAATCTGTTATTAGATTAGTCCTTGTGCTCAATTTCTGTATTTTAGACATTTGGTCAATGCACTTAGTTTCTCAGTGCCTTGGTTTCCACCCTTTAAAGAGTAAATATCAGTTCCTTTCAGCACAGAGAGAATAAATACGTTGTAAACAGTGAGACAGTCAAATACAAGAGAACTGGAGCCAAATAACTGCCTTAAATTATAGGACATACTAGAATGTGTGTTACAGTCAGACCCAAGGCCTGTTCACAGGGACCCTCAGCTCATCCGTCATGTTCTCCATTAAATGCTCAATGTTTATTGCATCACCCTTGAGCAGGTACAAGGTGAAGCCTCCTGGAGAATGCATCACATTGAACTCATGCATGGTTTTCTACATCTTAAAGTCTAGAAATTGCCTTGTGTTGTAAACCTTCTTGTTTGATCGTGGTTGGGTCATCTCATCAGACTGGGCAATGAAGTTCCCACTGTGGAATATAAGGTTACTGATCAGATAGCTAGCTATCTGACCAGCCATGACCTGGAAGATTGTCCTTGCCACCAGGTTTTTCATTCTCTTTAGGCCAGACATTTATTCCTAAGCCTTCCCTTGAGCAGATGTCACTGGAGGTTATATGTCAATATGTGAAGTGTGGGGCAACGATGTATTAGAATTTTCTCAGAAAAAAAAAAAAAGTTTAAATATTTGCAAAGAGCTCTGTTGAAACTTTGAAACAAACTACTGCTGCTTCTGCTGTTTTTCTATATGACTCTAAGATCGTAAGGAATACTAAGAGCTCAGTTTTAAAGGTTACATATAAAGGATGAAAGCAATAAAGAAATATAGACACGATAGAAAAGCAGGTAGGGACCAAGTCAGTGGGCAAGCAGAAGGATGAAAGAGCTATAAAAAACCAGATAGAAAATTATCTGTCTGCAGCAGGCAGGAAAACTAACATGAAATGTAGAAATATTTAGAGATAAACTCTTTATGAATTCTGATCCATATTATTCATGCTTTCCAAAAATGTGCTGGGAAAAAGAAGAGTCTTGTGGAACTCACTATTCAGAAGGGGAAATATAGGGCTGAAGAGAAGTACTTGCTGTATATATGGTTGTGTTTTCAGTATTCTGTTATGGAAACCAGTCTTTGAATTATTTCTCCCCCTTACAGTTGTCAGTTTGTAATCATGGTATCTTTTGTTTTAGAGATATGCGGCATTTAATGAAGAAACCAAATGCAAAGTCAGGTACCTGTAGAACCGAAGACTCCAGAAAGCCAGAATTTATGATTCCTATAAACTGTATAGGAGTTTCTGCAAATTAGATAAAATGTAGCAGTTAAAGATTGCTAGTTTATCAGGTCAGTTGAGAAGTGCATCACTCACCCAAGCTCCATCCAGTGCTAGCTGGATTTGAGTCTCTGGCAAATCTGTTTAGACAGTAGTGATATGTGAACAAAACCCCAGCTGGTCACGTTTGCAGCACAAACCCAAAATGAGTTTGTCAGTCTTTTAAATTCCCATATACACTGGTGGAAAATTGCTGGAAAATGAAATGAAGAAATGGCAAAAGCAGTTTAGTTTCCTGTCAGCTACAAGGTGCAGACAGCCTTACATGAATATGATACACAAGCAAGCTCTTGTCAGTGTAATCTGGGTAGGCACACTGGCATGAAAGAGAATGTGCTCAGATATTAATGGCCCATGGCAGGAGTTATGTTCCTGGATCTCTGTGGTCTCATCACAGCAGTGGGCCTCACTTTTGGCTTTCCTACCCTCTGCTTCTCAGGTAGATTAAGCTCAAGCTGCTCATCCTACAGCTGATCACTTACATGTGAAAACAGTGGTAATCTGCCAGGCTCCTGGCAAGGCATAGACGTAGTTGTGTTTGCAGTGCTGGAGCTCTGAGTTTTTAATGACACACAGTAGCTGGTAAGTCTAATTTTGTCCAAATGTGGGCCCAGCACATTGTGGCACTGGCTTCCACTGGGCCCCAGGGCATAGTCTAATTTCAATTTTGAACAAGCTCTTGTTACTTCATAATTTTCATTTTCCAAGTGCAAGTCTACCTCTCTTCTAGCCTCCTTCTAGAAGCCAGCTACCATTTAAGAAGTTGCAAAGGATGTGGAGTTCAATGGACTAGCATCACAAATAGATCAGTTTTGATATTAAGCTGGGTTCCAGCTGCTCTCTCTTAGATCTGTGCCCAGGTCTTGGGTACTGGGAGCAGACAATGTATGGTACGTGTTTGTACATCAGAGGATTTCTCCCAAGAAATGCTGAGTTTTTATTATGCATTATTTAATTTCAGGGTGTATATTGAGAGTCAGAGATGCAGAGTCTCCTAAATGATCAGGCCCTTAATAAGTAGTAGCAACCGCAGCATGACACACATACTGGCTTGGTGTGTGGAGTCACACCTCATATGCCAGTGAGTGACTTACATAAGGAAACCCCTGTGATTACAAACAGGTGTCACATCACTTTTTCTATTAAAGTGATCAAATGGGTTGAAATCCCCAGAGATGCTGTTACTGAGGTTCATGCTCAGGGCTTCACAGCCCAATTGCCTGCAGTCTCAGGAGAGGGGAGCTTTGCATGGGAAATGAACTCTGGTCAGCTGAATTTTCTTTAATAATTGCCTCAAATTCTGTGTGCACTACATCAAATAATTACAGGTCCCCCTCTTTTTTTAACCTGTTACCCAGGATTGACTTGGAAAATCAAACTTTTTATTTTCTCCTTGAATTGTTTCTTCCTCTACCTTACGGTGTTCAGGGATTTATCACTGGGCAGAGTAAAACCTCATGAAGGAATAGTGATCTTAAAAGTATAATGATATGGGAATTGACCGAACAAGGTGAAGAGCACTGAAGTCAGTTGTTTCTTGTAGTGCTACTGATAAATGGAATAAACTAATTTTTGGTGTTGATGGGTTTTACAAATTGTTCCCTTGAGCCATTTTCAGATTCATCTTTCATTTTGCATAGGGTGAGGATGTTTACTGAAAACAAAGCATTTTATTTCAGTGATGAATTATCAGTCAGTGAGTTATTCCTGTGAACCCAGTTGATGTTTGTAATCTCTGGGAACAATTTGTACTGCTCCCCTGACTTCTCAATGAATAGGCTTCCATCTCCCTTCTTGTGAATGAAGGTCCAGGTTATGTGGTTAATTTTGCTTATTGTTCAAAACTAATGGAACAGAGGGACAGTTTTAAAGGGAGGAGATGCCCTTCCCCCTGCAAGATTCCAGTGCCCTTGACTGACCACAACAAGTTATTTGAGAACCCAGCTAAAAAGCAAATACAAATACCTACCCTTGAAGTCAATCCTACTTAACGGCTTACATTAAGCAGTGGGTGGTAAATTAGGCACTGATTCACAATAGTTCTTGGTGCTATTCTCTGATACCAAATGGTGGGAAATAGCACACAAGCGCAGGATTTTGCATTGTAATTAAACACTTTCTGAGTCTGGCTCTGATGGATATGTGCAGGTGCAGTGAAGTGCATACATGCTTGGAGGGAGTTTTGAATTTTAATTTCTTTTAGGCTGGGGATTTTGGTTGCAGTGTATGGGTGTGATACAGTAAAAATCACCACCATGGTAAGTGGTCAGAATGATTTCTTTGCATTTGAAGTAGCAGCACACATCTTTTTGTATCAGGTAACATCCCAACTTCCCATTAGTGTTCAATCCCAATTCCCTTGTAATTAAGCTGTTCCACTTCAGACATAAATATGGTCAAAATATGGTATTTTGTAGCACTTCAGCCATTGGACTGCAGTCCTTCTGCAGGTGTGCTGCAGTAAGCCATGGAAATGCAGCTGGGAGAGCAGGGCCCAAATTACTCCAGCTGCATAGCAATCAGGCTAAATTGCTGTCAGTTTGATCGAAAGGACAAATAGGTTGACAATAATACACGACCGTATTGACAGACAGCCTTTAGCAACAGCTGTAGAACTTGAACAGAAAAAAGGTAGGACAGGACTTCAGTGCATAGCCTAACAATTAGATTGCCTGTTTCTGTTTTATTTCTCCACTAAATGCTATTCTGCTTGACATTTATGTGTTCACCGCCATAATTTTAAATTGTATTATTGAAATAAAAAATGGCATGTGAAAGCCACAAATGATAGCTCATTTAGTGCTTTCCTTGCGGCTTTGGCTCATCGTGGTTTTTTTCTTAAAAAAGACTTGGCAATTGAACAAGTAGGCACACTGGGAAAAAAAAACCCCACACATTTTGGACCAGATTTTTCAATGAGTTGAATCTTCTTTGCAGTGGATGTGTGTGGTCTGGTAGGGCAGGTTCACAGATGGGGTGTTTCTGTGATCATAGGTCTTCGTGTAGCCAAGCAGACTGCTAGCAACACGCTGTGGGGGAAACTGTGTGGCATGGTTTTCTGATATTTTCTAGTGTAGGCAACAAATCACATAAGATTCATCTCTCAGAGGTTGAAACAGTTGTCTGTTTCAAAAGGCAACTTAGAAAGCCAGACATGAAGGAGTAACATAAGAATTTTGAAAAATTGGAAACTGAGCTGAGGCACAGAGTAACTTCCAGGAAGCAAGTCACCTAAAAGACAACAAGAAAAGGTAGTCTAAATATATTAGGAACATGTGGAGGGCAGAAGACAGTGAAAGGCAATTACTTATGTGGAAAGAAAAGAAAACAAGATGGCTGGAAAAGGCAGAAATTTTTATTGTGCTTTGTTTCATTCTTCTAAAAGAAATCTGTGATCCTGTAGGTAAAGTGATTAATTTCAACAAGGAGATAGATAACCAAGTGACAACAGGGGAGGAGAAAAGGCTGCAAATTAAGTAGGTAAGTCAAACACTTTGATTCAGGAGTGCCTGACTAAAATTGCCTGTGAATACTTGGGGAATGAACATGAGGAGGAAAAGCAGCCTGAGAGAATGGTTGACCAGTCAACCTGAGTCCTGTAGCCCAAAGGAGAATGGATCTATCCATTAATAACCCTGTAAGGCATAATAAAGAGATAAAAATAGACCATGTGGATTTGTCAAGTATAAATTGTGTCATCACTGTAAAAGGATAAGACCTGCCAAGTGGATAAAAAGTAAGTGGTACATGTTACATATTGTGAATTTAGTAAGGCTTTCAACACTATTCCAAATGACATTTCCCGAGTGATGTAGAGGAAAATGCATTAGGGTACAATCATCTAATTGGGTGTAGAGCTACTTGAAAAGCAGTAGAGTAACCTGTCAGTGGTTTGCTGTTGACCTGGGAGAGCATTTCACTGGAATTTACCCAGGCATCTAGCGTCAGTCCTTGTTTCTGTCAGTATTTTCAGTGATTTGGATGATGGAGGATAATCTAACTTTCTAACATTTCCTGTTGATGCCAGACTGGAATGGGTTATAGACACTTCAAAGTACAGGTTTAGAATACAGAATGACATGGGTATGCTTGCCACATAGCCCAAAATCATTAAAATGAAGTTAAATAAACACAAACACTAAACACGAGACTGAAGGATATAAAATGGGGAGTATTTCACTGGGCAGTAGCACTGCACGTAGGGACCTGCTGTTAGAGTAGATCATAAACTAGATGGGCATTGTTGATGCTGTTGTAAAGATGTAAGGGAATTTCATGTGAGGATGTATTAATAGGAGTAACGATAAGCAGGATGTGGGAAATAGTTCTGTTGTGTATACTTTTTGTGCTTTGAGCCACACTTCAAGAATGATATGCACAAATACAAGAGAATCCAAGGGAAAGCAAGAAGAATGGCATGATTTAAAAAAAGGAAATAAAATAATGCTGTTGGAAGGCTGAGTTTGATTTAAAATGGGAGGATTTTACGGCATCTTCAGTGCAGAAATACTTCTAAGACAACACAGTAGTGAGTCAGAAACAGAGTAAAAGTGAATGGACTTAATGTTCAGTAAGAAAGATTTAAGTTTATTAAAAAGAAAAAAGTTTACGATTCTAAGAATAATTAAGCAGCAGAACAAGCTTGAAATGCTTGATAGCAGAAGTAGTCTTATTGAGGATATTATGCCTAAACTGGTGATATTCTTTAATAGCTCTAGAGAAATTTAGTAATTGTTTTCACTATCCACCACTCAGGAATTCTCACAGTCATCAGGGCTGTGATGTAAGGGCAAGTCATTGACCAAGGTAGCTTCTGTTTTCTGTGACTCACTCTTTGGCCACCTTCTAATCTAGGGCAAGATTGCAATTCGTCAGGTATATCCTTGCAAAAAGGTCAGGTTCTTCCTTACTCTGTGCTGGCTATTCCCATTCAGTGTCTCAGATTCAACATATAGCAAACCTACAGCTGTTGATTCCTTATGATCAGTGGTTGTATAATGATAGATAACAAAAAAAAAAAAAATCAAAATACAATGCAACTTATATTGCATGTAATATTTATATATGCTACTATAACTTAATGCAAAATATAACACCCAACACTAAACTTGACTTGAAATAATTTAACAAGGCTGGTTTTCACACCAGGTTTCCAGACGATAACTAGCACTGTTCAGTGTCATTTGCCTGGGAGCATTAGGGTGGATGTGCATGAACAGAATGGTGTAGTGCCAAAGATGGACAGTGAAATCCTGGTCCTGCTGATACCAGTGATCACAGTTCCGATACCTTCTATGGCGAAAAAAAATTTAACAAAGGGAACAGAGAAAATAAAATAAATGAAATGCAGCTGGTTTGAAACTTAGAAATAACAGTAAGTCACAACAGCTATGCCTGAAGTCCCCCAAATAGATGCCCAATCTGAGCACCCATGTTTGTCAAGCCTGGAGATGCCAGGGATGTACTGTGCTGAGACATTACAAGACTTTTTTCCCAGTTCCTGGCAGAAGTTAACTGTCCTTCACAGTAGGACATGTGAAGGGTGTTGGAGAATGATCAGCATGTGCAGTCTTTGCCTGCTGAAATGGCAATATTTCAGTGACATTAAAGATCTAACCTTGCACAGGGACTGAATTCTCTTTTTTTTTCCCCCTGTTATATATACAAGGAAGGTATGGGGCTAAATCTCAAGAACTTTATAGTACATTTATGCTCTTAGTGAGTAATGTAGTATTAATAATTATCAGGAGTAAATATCTTTTGCATCTTACAGATGTCTTATAGAGAGAGGTTTTCTGGGAAAGGTGCATCACTAGTCCATGGTGATTTCGGTATACACTAAACCCTGGACACAGATACATTATTTTTTTTAATTATTATTTTTTGATTTTTTATTTTTTTTTATTGGGGGGAGGTGTGAAAGATGTTCTGATGCAAAATTGGTTTAGATCAAAAATATTTAATTTGATCAGTAAATGAAAAAAAAAAAAAAAATCCTTCTTTTGGTCCTAGCTGCAGGCTAAAATATTGACTAAACTTTGAGAAAGTGAGGAGATTATATGATATTATTAGTTTTCTTTTTAAAGAAAGAAAACTAATTCCATTTACAGAATGTCCCTTTTTTAACATTCCTGTTTATGAGGAAACAAATGAGTAATGGAGCATAGAGCTTTGCCTGGTGCAAATTCTGTTTGAAATTGAAATGCATTCCATTTCAGAAATTGTATGCTGTTCTGAAAAGTTAAATATGAGCTTGAAAATGTGGAAATAAATTAGGTCTTTTCATTCTCTCACTAGTAAACTTTAACAAATAAAATCTAATACCCTTGAAGGACAAATGATTCAGAGCATTGAAAGCAGAAAGCCTCTATGGATTTGGGTCATGCACTCAATCATTTCTTCTAAACTTAAGCATCACTATGTGAAACACTCTTAGTTCTTTATGCATTGAAGTCTGGATCTGAACTCCATACTTTTGTCACAATTTGATATTGAGATATAAATCACTAAACAGAAATCTCTGTAAAGCCTCATTATAAAAGGAGCTTGTGTTAGTATCATTGATTGATTTACTGATTAACTGCATGCTCATCATTGATCAGATAAAGTTCTCAGCCTGCTAAATATGTTCCTCATGCATCAAGTGAAGCTGGTATTTATGAAATCAAATACACTGAAACTCAGGCAGTTGTGCCCTTCCCAAACATAGTTTGAGCTTGGTACATCCTGAAATTGTAATACGCATTTGTAATCATTAGCCTAGTTAAGGAAATTACTTATGTCTGAAAATGGGCTTCTGTCCCACCAAAATCCACAGTATTTAAGCTTATGCTTAATTCTGTTAAGCTTGCGCTTTAAGTTGCCTGAATGCTAGCTATGGTTTAATATTTATGTTTTCGTATCTAAAAGAAAGATGTTTGATTGCGTTCAGTGCACATGGTTAAGCTTTTGTATTCCTATGTCTTAAAAAAAACACCAAAAGCCCAAACAAAAAACCCCGCACCAAAACCAAAAGCTCCAAAGCTTTTATTTTTTATGCTGCTGTTATTATTATTAGCAATAACAATAATAAATACAACTTTTGAGCCTAACATATATTTAAACACAAATTCTGCTTGATATGTTAGCACATAAATAGTCTGAAGTATCCAAAATGGACTCTGAGATACAGAGGTTGCAATCTTCTTTGGTTGAACAAGTAATAAGAAACATTATTTATGGCTTCTTCACAGAAGGAAGTGATTTTTATTATATTTTCTTCGTTCAAGGGCATGCTCAGATTACAGAAGGATTTTATAAGGTTTTTCAGTGCTATTGATCAAAATAAATGCAGGCATTGGCATTTTCCCCCCATCTGCAACTAGTCAGAAAAATACACCCATCAGATTGGAAGCACTTTAGTCACAGTAATGTATTTATTTCTATCTGAGTTTGACTGTTGTCCCTTATATATTTGCGTAGAAAAAAGTGGAGAATGCTTAAGAAAAGGTAAAGGAGGAAAAGTGTTTTCTTTTGCTTGGCCTTTTCTCAGAAGTTTTTACTTCCAACACAGAATTCTTACTGTGATTTGGACAAGAAGTATAGTTTGTATCTACTCTAAAATAGGGAGGGATGTCTTTTTTTCTGTTTGTAATCTCTTTTGTCACTTAAAGATTTGTCACTCTTATAAAGGACATTCTTAGACCATTTTTGTATAACACTTAATGGTCAAGATACAGAAGTACTTGCAGCACTAATGTAAATGTATGGTTCTGACTTTTGATGTTTTCATTCAAAGTGTGAGCTGAATTAAAAAACTGAAAGTAACTAAAACTAAAACAGATACTTTATGGCTTATAACTTAATAATAAGAAAATATTTTTTCATTAAAGTCTTAGTGTAGTCTTATTCCAGAAAGAATAAAGAATTCCTTCTGGAAGAAGAAAACAACTGGGAAAACTACAACAAAACACAGCAGGTTCCACTTCAGAGAAGCAGGCATTCAGAAAAGCTTCTAAAATTCATACAGCAGCCACTTCTGTGGGTAAAATGTGATCGAAACACTGTTTGATAGGCTCATCTTCATGCACTACACACCTATCAGTTCAGTTAGCCTCCCTCCATCTGATGAAATAATTACATTGAGAGCATAATAATGTGCTGGTTTAAGCCTGCCATTGCTGATGGCTTATTATTTTGTCTACTTCGACTTAGAAAGGAGCAAAGAATGTGAAACCAAAATGCATGAACCTCTGGTCCCACTGACAGAAAGTCTGACTTACCAGCCTTCCTCTAACAGCATGATTCGAATATTTGAAAAGGAAGAAAGAACGTGTCTTGGAAGCAAAAAATGATCATCTGACTTTACCCTGTGCAGACAGCTCATTTGAAGTGTGAGTGCTTTTTTTCTGTGTGTGCCAGAGGAACCTGGGCTGTCCCTGGACAGCTGCTTGGTTCTCTTGTTCTCTACCTGGAACAAGAGAACCCGTTTGTTCCATACCTGGTCTTCTGACAGATTTTCCGAATACTGGACTTTTCTGGACTTTTGCTGCACTTTTTTGCTGGACTTTTTCTGTATCTGCTTCACCTAGGCAGCTCCACTGTCTCGCAGCATGACATTCAGAGCTCTGCAGTACACCCTTTGCACTGCATGGCCAAAGTTCAATTGTCTTAAGTTGACTTTTCTACCAGACAGTATTTACTCCATCTGGATTAGCTGTCCCTTTCTGTTAGACGTGCTTGTCCTTAAAACTGTAAATCTATTTTTAAAACATAAGTTTAATGAGAGAAGTCTGTATCTTTCAACATAATTATACTGTCTATTCCAAGAATTGTGGTGAGACAAATTCACCCTTGTGTGTTTATAATCCATGTTACATTGTTGGTCAATATATTTTCTGCTTTGTAACTTCCAAAGTCCTGAAGATACCTCATCATATTCAAAACAACATCAAAGTTGACTATTCACAACAGGATGATCTCTCATTTATTTGGACATGTCAATTATATTCCAACTCTACTACAGTAGCAGTCATTTTTAATGTCTTTGAATGCATGAAGTGATCATCATCTGTCTCTATAGGAGGAGAATGAGATAAACATTACAACATTTCTGGCAGTTGCATGCTAAAGAAGAGCAATGGGTCTTAAATTCAGAGTGGGACAGTGGGAGGTTTTTTCCTTTCCCTTCTTCTTCCTTTGGTGATGAACATGTCCCTTATGCCACAGGGCACAAGTGGGAACTGCAATGAGCAAGTCTGTCTTTAGCGAAGGGGATGTTAAAGAAACAAAACCTTCAGGACCAGTTCTGTGTAAATGCTCTGAGAGAGCTCATCAAAGCAGCTGGTGGCTAGATGAAGGCATCTCAGACTATACAACCCTTTAGTTTTTCTTTTTTGGTTCGTAGATGTCAGATCTTGTTTCTTTGATGATTTTCTTCTAGTTCTCTCCATCTCTGATAGTAACAGCTGAGAACGATGAAATCTGCGATTTGTTCGTGGTCAGGCAAGGTACTTAGGCAGTGGGAGTTTAATTAGAATTAGAACAGACAATAGCACTATTGTGCTTTGGGTTATATTATTCTAGAGCATTAAAGTCCCAGTAAATGCCATGTCCTTTGGTTAAATGCAAATGTTTCCAGAACAAGAAAATCTTGGCTGCCAGAACCATTAGTTCATGGACAGGCTAACTTAATAAAGCACTCAAAGTCATTGGTCACCTAACTATATTCTGAAAGTACAGTCTCTAAATTCCCTTCAGCTCAAAAGTCAATGTTATTTTCTAATTTTTTTAACAAACACCCCACCAGGCTTGGTTCTGTACAGACACAAAGCAGACAGATGGTCCCTGCCCTGGAGAGTTTGACTCTGAGATTTCACATTCTGCTGCTGACTTTCTGTGTTTCTGTGATTTGGACACAAGAACTGCCAGGCCAGAAGACCACGTTAGCTCCTCCTTCCACCAGCTTTTTTCATATGTATGCAACATTCAGTGGAGATTTGCAGTTTTGGTGCTTTTTTCCCCTATTCTTTCACAACACAGTACTACTTTATGAACTCTTTCAGAGTCGAACGGTGAATTTTCTAAAAGCTCTATCAGTCTAGGAACTGGAGAAAAAAAAGGGAAGACAAAAGAAACAGGGAAAGATTAGGGAAGAGAGTAGGGAAAAAAGAAAACTTTGTATTTCACTATGATTTTTCTAGATATTTTCTAAAATTTTATTTTTTCTGAAAATCGACACAGAATTTTTTAAAAATTATATTGAAAATGTTCTAGTAGATTTTTTTTTTTCCCTGAGCTCTACTGTTTGGGTTTTTTTGTTTGGGTTTTTTTTTGTTTGTTTTTTATTTTTTTATTTCTATCTTTCTTTTTATCTGTTGAGGTATACTAAGATTAGTCTAATGTGGCAATATGGCTATACGGCTATTTATCTCTTTTCAGCAGACACCACTCTGAGTCCTAGTTCCCTACTCACTCTTATTAGGCTGTAGAGTACCAAACTGCAGAAAGTACTTCCTATACTCATGCATATGTGTCTGAATTGTTGTTTGATTAGAACAGGGGCTGCATCATTTGCTTTGTATTTTCATTCTACACCCAAACACGTGGGATCCATCAAAGCCAGGATTGCACCTGTCAGACTTTTAGTTTATCAGCTTGTTGCTGCTCTTAACTTCTGTGTCTCCTTCCCTTATTTTCTGCCTGTTTATCCAATGTTGCCCAGTTTTCTGAGAGCTTAGTCTTCCTGTGCGCCTGTTACACTCTTTTGCTCTCCTTATATCCACTGCATCCTTTGGTTCATCTATCCCTTGAAGCCAAGTTTATTCCCTGCTTTACCTTTCCACCTTTGCTTCCAGCCCCTCCATGTCACAGATCTTCCTGCACTATGATGGCTTCCCCAGGGAGCAGCATGATGCATGGTCAAGTCATCAGCACTTGTACACACTGATAATACAGCATTAAGCGTAAAGGATGTCAGATTAAAGGTTATGCAACGAATTCAATTAAACTGACAGCAGAGAGCTGGGGAGGCAGGGGTTCAATTTATTATCCCAACTGGCAGTTATTTTACCTCCCTAGCTATCTTAAAGAGAAAAGAGCTAAACCTAGAAACGTCCCTAACTGCTAGTGCAAATATTCTCATTAAAGTACAATAAAATCCTTAGCATGTAGATAGGACTTATACCTTCTAAGCAATATACTTGACAGTCATTAATCCTGTTGACTTAAGGTATTCTCTGAATTCTTTTTACATTTCTGTAAGAATGTCTGAAAAGTGGGACAGGAGATTTTCCATGAAAAATGGTATGTAAGCATCAAATCCATTTTGCAGCTGCAAGATATAGATCGTCCTGGAAGTAAATGGAGGGTTTTTTGAAGAGAAGAGGAAACACCTTAGATCTAGTTACATGTAAGAGAAATAACCTCAAAGTCAACTGACTTTCTAGGTCTCAAATAGAATGTCAACTTTTGGCCTCTTCATGCTGTAGCTGACCATATGATTCAGCGTGAATGTAGTCACATTTATAGATGTTAAAATCAGAAAAGACTACCCCATCTGAATTCCTGCAAGCAGAGGTCAGCAAGTTTTCCCCTGAGACCCCACTGACTTCCAGTAAAGGCAGGGATTTTAAAATGTACTGGGGAGAGCAAAACCAAGGAAGAAAAATACAGGTGAAGTGTATCTCCTTTGCTGTGGTCTAAGTCCTAATGTTTTAGAAAAAGAAATGCTAGGCAGATAATTCTGGTTTGTAATTGGGCTAAATATGATCATGTATCCTTTCCACATGATGATGTTGATGCGCAAAAAATGCAGTGTCTTTTTATAGAGAGAGTTATTTTAAATGGGCCTCTTTTCTATTTTCTTACATATTTTTCACAAAAAATGCAAAATAGTATAGGTCTTTGGTCATTGCAGCCTTCGTGGCTGCCTGCTCTGAACAGCCACTGCATGCCATGTGCATGTCAGCCCATTTGGTGGTGTTATAAAGTGCTGGAGGTGGCTTAAATTCAGAGATTGAGACACCTGAGTATCAGTGTCTGCATGACTGTCTAAACTCCCATTACAGATACTATGCAGATCTAGCCATATAGTCAGTCAATCGTGTAGAGAACTGAAGATAATTTTCAAGCTAATATAGGTCCTTTAATTTTAGGTACTCTAATCTACAAGTTGAATCCCATCCCTAGTGTCCCACCACCATCTGGTGAGAGTCCCTAATAATCAGGCACAAATGTCCTGGAGGAGCTGTGAGATTTTTGCCCTTGTTTCCACCCCACAAATGGCTCTGGGCATTTGTCCTGTCTGTGTCAGGTGCCCCATTTGGGGAGCTGTGGCTCTGGGAACAGCTTCCCCATCACATCAGGGTTAAGGAGATGGAGAAAGCTAAAGTTTTTCCCCATTTGAAGCACTGAATCATGTAAGACCTGCCTTCACCAGTCATGGAGTCTTTTCCACCTCTTGTATTCAGGTCACTAATTATCTCTGCCCTCACTAGTGAGTGAGGTGGCCACCTCCTCCAGCCTGTACCTCTTATGAGTTTACTATTATTAAAAGTCACTTTGGTCCCCCCACCTTTAGAATACGTGCAGCAGCACAAGTGACATTTCCAAGAAATGAAGGACAGCATCGTATTAGTAGCACAACAGCTCCCTGTTCATGGAGAAGAAAGGAAACAAAGAAACATACTGGCCTTGTAGCAATTTCAATGTTATTTTATAGCTCCCCAGAGCGTGCTAGGCTTTTTCCAGATATGAAATACTCAGTTTTCACAATAACTTCCCACATGGTCCTAACTAAACATCATTACAGCACATAGCTTGGCAGACCAGAGACCATTTCCTTGTGGTTGAAGACCAGGGAATCAGATTGTCCTAATTGTGCTACAGATGCTGGTCCTCAGCCTGGTCCTTAGCCAGCCTGCCTGCCCACACTCATCTTGAAGGCCAAAAGGGGCTTTTTAAATCACCGTTCATCAGTGCACAGGTTAGAGGGAAGTAGCTGTTCCTTACTATAAGGAGTTACCACCTCAATTGAACCTGTAGGGGAAAAATAATCTCCTATTAAGCTTTTTATTTGTATTTATTGTATTTTGATTCAGTTGCTTTTAGGCTGGTAGACCCTCAGCTTTATTCTTTTCACATGTGAATTGGGTTTTTCTTCATAGAAAGTGCCAACATTGCTATCAATATTACTTTTAAAGTATTTTACATATCTGAGAGACTCCTTAAAAATCAGTATAGTTTAACAATCACTCTAATATAAAACCCAATACATTTCACATACCATCTGGAACTAGGCAGTGACTTCTCTCAATGATATTAGGCATATAATTAAACTGAATGGAAATATTAGTTTTATAAAAAATTTTAGTGACAGTTCTGCCACTTTACTAAGGATAAAAATTTCTGAGAAAGTCAAAGTTATTTATCATACTTTCATCTGCTTTCACATGATGCCTTTCTTCTCGATGCGCTCTTGATGGGTTTGTTTATTAGAAACTAGAAAAGTGTTACTCTCAAAGTGATGGCTGTGTTCTGATCTTTTTTTTTTTTTTTTTTGGTGCACCTTCCTCTAGTTTATTTTTCGAAGTGGTAACTGAAACAAACCTAAAAGCAAGCCATGCTCTTTGCACTGCTAGAGGTGGTGCATGTTTTTGTGACATTCCTTTATACAGATACTGATTTATGAGATACCAACAACTTCTATATTCCTAAAGCAATGAAATAATACAGAACACACTGAAGTTGTTCTGGACCCTACCGATTACAAACGGTGCAAGTTTGCTGCCTGCTTCCACCCAGGTGGTAACTTCTCATCCTGGAAGTCACACAGAAGAAATAAGGCAATGCTCGGGAGAAGATAATCACATACAGGCAGCAGCCGTTGATGGTAGGACTGTAAGCATAAATCAGTCCATTGGCTGGGAAATACAAATTTTCTTTCAGTTTTTCCAGAAGCTTACCTTTTTCCCCCATATTACTGGAAAAGGAGATAGATATGCCTTTCCTTTTGTATGTTTGATTTCAGCTCCTCGATTAAGCCAACAGATGAAGGCACTGAGTCACTTGTTCTGAGGCAAGACAAGAATAAGTGGCTTTTAAAATAACCTCTGATTCTGAGGCCCAGTGGGAGGTACTGAAGGTCATTTTTTTCAGAAGTAACAAGCTCAATTAAAACAATGGGATACCCAGTTAAAGATGTCTGGTTTTCAAAAACATAGGCACTGACTATGCTGTTTCTTTCAGGAGTCTTTAATGACTACATATGTTATTGTAAAGGATAAGCTTCAGGACACTGGAATTTATGTGGCCATGTCTCATTGCAGGTGATGTAGTGACATTTCTTGGGCATATCTCCAGACAAAACAAAGAGATAGAGAGCAGCAATGTCATTTCAACCAGATGAAATGTGTTTTATATACAGATGTTTCAAGAACGACCACATCTGAATCATGTAAACAAATTCTGAATAAACTCACTATTCTGTGGGTAGATATGATCTTTCCTGACAGTCTTCTGATAGGCCTTTTGATGAACCTGTCTGTTTCAAGGTGCACAATCAGTGAGCTTTTATTCTATGAATTTTCCTTGACCTCTAAGGTTACCATGTTACCTATCCCTTTCTTGATGTAGAGCAGTATTTATTGAAACCCAGATCTTTAAGAAAGCTCAGTTCTCTTCCTCAGTTACTGGGCAAACATATCAAGGAGGTTTATTTTGTTTACTTTTCTGAAAGGATTAATAAAAAGCAGCAGTTTCCAAAGTTAGGCATCACTGACAAACCACACCTGTCTAACAGATCCCCATCAACAGCTTTAATCTGACAGAGATTTTATGCTGAACCATATAGCATTACCTGTCAGAACACTTACATAGTTCAGATTATAGTTTGAGGGTCACTTACAGAGCTCTTTATGTAATAAGTAATAATTCTTCAACTCATACACAGGAAACAATACAGCTGGTACCCAAAAGGCAAGCAGTATAACTCATTATACAAATACAAAACCAGGGCAACACAGATGATACTATGACACGCCTTTTTTGGTGCCTCAGTCAGTGAGTCCTGCCCTTGTTCTCCCGCTTGTGCTTTACAGAGAAGCTACACTGAAAATTTGAGGGCAGAAGTTTTGGGTTTACTCCGCATAGTGGAGAACATTTGGTTACAGCTGCAAGAGTGCTGAAAAAGTTTTGTTTTGTTTTTTAATGAAATAGGAAACAGGTAAGTTTGATATTAGCACACCTGGAATATCGTAGGATATTTAAACAATGTAAGTGAATAGAAAAAGCCATCTTCATAAAAACAACTCCTTCACAGGAGACAGCTGGAGCTCTGCTTGTACCTTTTGGGTTGTTGGAGGCAACCAAAACAAACTCTAAGGATGGGATCTAAACTGTAGACATCTGCATGTGAGGCAGCCCTCTAAGTTCCCATGATGGTGGAGGTTGCTGGTTAAACTACTGAAGTCAGAAGAATTCAGATCACCCTAAGATAGAAATCTATGTCTCATCAATTGAACTGTGCCCGGAACTCCATTAACTGCATTGACTGGATCTCAATGGTCTGTAGTGGGAACTCAGAGACGTGGCTTGCATGAGCATACTTGGGTATCAGTCTGTGAGCCCAGTCCCACCCTAAATGCTGTGTAATGCTCTCTACCTTTTTTGGTTTTAGCATTGCATGAGACTCTGCATATGCCTTGCGGAGGTTGTCATAGTAAAAGCGGCAAGTTTTACCAGAAAATAAATAGTCATTTGGTCCAAAATACGCCTGTGAGAGATTTGGGTACTGTATGATAACTATACTTGCTGTTTTCATGTAAAATTCATCAAAAGGGAAACAATGAAGTGATTGTCCCAGTTCAGGGTTTATTTAAAGTTTGTGACTGAGAATCTGTTGAAGAGACTAGAACAGATACTGCTCTTCCCCCCACTCCCCTGTTGTCAAAGCCATGGATACATAGAGGAGGAATTCAGTGCTTTTGCTTAGCTCCATCATTTCAGGTTTTCTTCACAGCCCTTGCAGCTAGGCACAGCACTTCCAAATAAGAGATGCAGTGCTATTTTAAGTTAATGAAATAAATGTGACAGCAACCTCAAAACATCACTAATCACAACTCTGCCTAGGGATATGAGACAGAAAAGCCTTATTCATGCCCTGTTTGGTAGAGTATTAAATACTGATTAGACTCCAGTGAAAGTAACAGATATAAGAGAGAAAATAAGCTATCCCTGTTTCAAACAGCACTTCCTTTTGTCACAGTGGGTAGTTTAACCTGGTTAGGATCTACCTTTCTAGCTATAGAAATGTCTGCAGATGATTGAGAGTTATTAACTCCACAGCACGACTTAACACTTCTGGATCTCTTAGCCTCTTGTTAGTCACACTTCTGCTCTTCCTAAGAAACACTGCTTCTTCATCCTTTCCTTTTTTTTTTTTTCTCTTTTACAAGCAAGTGGGCATTGCCATCCCATTGCTCAGTGCGCTGCATCCTTACAGTTGCCTCTCATACTTTTCATTTAAAGGCTTGGAGTACTTTTGGTGAGAGAGGAAACTCCCTAAACTGAACTGGTAAGCGGCAACTGGCTTTCTGCTGTGACATAGACTCTCCACTGTCTCTCTTGAGATCTCAGTTCTGCATGAAGAATAAGTGAATGAGGAATTCAAAGGTAGTGCAAGATGCTTTTCAAGCCATGCTTAATTAAAAAATGTAAAACAAGGAAAGAATGAACCTTTTGTCTTTCTCAGTTCTTTTATAAAAGCCCAGATTTTAATTTAAGTTTAACCTCATTGAACCATAGTCCTCTCTCTCATTTTTACTGACACATTTAGGCAATCCATTAAGACTACATCTAGTGACAATTAAGGAAATTTCAACAGGAACAGATTGTGCTCTGGGCTTCTTAACCGTTACCAATAATGATGTTAGAATGAAAGAACTGCTCAAAATCCAGAATGTATGTTTATATAGGGTACGAAGAAAGGATGCAGTGAAGATGAAGGTCTGGGTTGCAGGAGGCATTAGTTCTGCAGCTATCCTTGGGAAGTCATTTTATTCCATGTCCCTTTGTTTTCTAGTCCTCTGTATGGATTTATTTTTCTTTTTTTAATGGTAGTACTTAATGGCAGTACTTAATGGCAAGGAATGCCTCTTGATAGATATTTACACGACAACTAGTCCACAGGCTCTAATTTCAGAAAGGGCTGTGGGTAAAATTATAAGGATCATTAATTATCTCTTCTGTAAGTAAATGCATCTTTTTCGGTGAGTAGCTTATTTGCAGAACTATCAGTCTGATAAATAATAGCACCTTTGCATATTAAAAAATTTTAAGAAAAAGAAAAGTCTCTGCCCTGGGGCATCTGAAGGGTACAGTAGCCAATGCAAGACCCTACCAGATTTGCACTGCTATTTCTACTTTTTTTAGGCTCTGTTGACTCAAGTGAAAATACAGCAACATGTCCTGAACTTAGTTCAGTTCAAAACCAGCAGCTTTTTCTATGATACTGATGGTGATATTGAGCTCCCTCACCCGAAATTCATTGCAATCCTGCAATGAAGTGAACAGTGAGTCTAGCAAGATGTAAGGATTTCAGAAACTCTGAGGGACTCTGATGTTCAACACTTTTTTAATATTTCCCACTCAGGGAACTTGAAATCTAATGGCCAAGATGCTTAAGTGAATTTCAGAATCACTATGAGTATCAAAGACTACTGATTTGCATGTGACCATTATGAAAAAGAGTTTGATTTTACACTTTCTAGGTTCCTTATTGTTCAGCTGTTTGGTTTGCTTTCAGGGCTGTGATTGTTCTCTTCAGCCTTTGAGTACTGAGGTCAGCAAGGGACCAAGCTGATTCTAGTTGTCCTTGAAATGCAGGCAAGAGGAGTTTTTACAATGTGGCATCAGCATGCTCCTTCCTCTGGCATCTATTGTTTCTTTTGAAAGGGGAAATAAAGTAAAATGTTCAGTTAAAATACAATGTTTAAACCTGTGGGATTGTTTTCGTTGAATGTGAGGTAGGCATTTGAATTTTTAAAGCCTCTGAGGTAGTTTTGAAGGCAGGAAACAAATGTAAGTGGTTTTATGTCACACTAGTATGTGGTATTTATGTTAAGGTCTGTTTGAATTTTTAGGTGCTTGGGAATTCTAGGAATGTGCTTTTGAGGTACAGAATCTACTTCTATGCCTTGTTAGATAATATCTGAATCGATCCTGAAGTGTTGCATCCCTTGTTTTAAGCATGGAGTGGCTATAGGATCCTGTTAGTATATGTTGGGGAGGAGCCAAAGTGGGTCTTCTCAGCAAGAGAAGGTCATCCAGGAGCTGGGGAGCCAATGAGGCTGGTAAGGCAGGGCAAAGCAAGGAGCAAGGTGAGCAGAGCTGGTCCAGGTCTCCAGGTAGGTCTGTAGGACAAGATAGGTCCACAGTCAAGCCAGAATTGAAATCAGCAGGCCAGCAACAGTGAGCGACATGACCAGGCTCAGATGTGGCAGCACCCAGGCAAGGACCCAGGGTGAGGGTTGAAGCACAGGCAGCACCTGAGCAAAGGGGTCAGTCTCCGTTGGGGATTCTCCCAGCTCATCTCACATAGCTCCATGGTCAGCAGCCTGCTCCCAGGTCACAGTTGCACTGCATCCGAGCTGGGCTGGAGCAACAGCAGCCAAACCCTTGGAGGCAGGATGAGGTTTTTCAGAGGCTGTTAGTACCCCTAGGTCTGGAACCTGGTACTGAGGGCACGTGGGAGGGGAACCTGCCTTTCTCTTGCTGCATTTTCCCTGCATGCCTCCCAGTTATCTGGAGGACTGCCCATGCCTGACGTCCCCCCTGCCCAGTGCTGGGTTTTACAAATGCTCCTGAAGTGTCTCTTGCAGTGTCCTTTCTCATCTATGACTTTTGGGTGTAGCATAAAACTGATGTCTTGAGCACTGCAGCAACATCCCCAGTCTGTTAAATGAAAGTAGAGATGATGTACTAGCAGATGCCATGGAGAATTTAAGGAGAGAGACGCAAATCACTCCTGTACTCTCTATGCAGAAGGTAATCTTTCCAATACCTTCACCTTTTTGCTGTAATGGATGAGTCAGAGATGATAATATGTCCTCTGTGGTCAAGCCAGCCACATGAGATTGTTGAAGGATGTTGGCTTACATGGAGAGTATGCATTAAGTCAAGGGAAGTTTTCAGGTCTCGGGTTCCGCAGTTTTGGTGTCAGTCTGAAAGGCCTTTGCTTTCTTGCATGCTTGTTCGGAATTCACATTCAAGTTAGATTCTTGCTTTGCTGTGCTACTCTGGAAATACAATCTTCAGCTCCAAATGCAAACACTCGATAAGAGAAGAAAAACAAAAGAAGAACTGTATCATATAAAATATGCTACTTATTCTTATTAGACACTACACAATGTTATTTGTGTATATATTAAAAAATACTTAGAACTCAGTTTTACTCCCAACTTCTGCAAAAACACTATGCAGGTTTGGAGGAAAGATGACAATGTACTACTCTAGTATCTTTGAATGCTTTGCTATATCTTCATGAGACACCCAGAAAACAACTTAGGAGAACAGATGGCACAAAGCACCATATAGCATCCTTATTCTGATGTAGCAGGAGTAACAATCTGATCTCTCCCTCCAGGGCTACTCTGGTATCTCATGAGAGCTGAACGGATGGGTTCGCAGCAAGACATGATGCATCATGATTGCCACTGCTGTGATTCTAGAGATATTCTGGAGAGTATGTTGACACCATCTGAGATTACTTGATGTTCCCTGTTCTCTGGCACATCAGACTAATTGGTTTCTACTTATGTGAGAATACAGAAAGTTCAGTAACTCCATTCCTATTTGTTTTCTTTGATGAGAGGAAGCCGTTAGAAGAAGGCTGCTTTATGTTACTGAGGATTCCAGGGTCCAAAGCTACTGAAGGCTCATGTATTTGGGTGTGAAAAGGAAAGTGGAAATTTATATGGGAAGGTTAAAGAGCAGTGTCCCAATAAGTTTGCACTGCTGCATGCAGAATGCATGTTCAGAGCTGCGTTGCATGGTGTAGATGCACAGTGGCGTGTCATGGCTGCAGCCAGTTCAGAAGGCTGGTGAGGTCAGGCTTGCTCTGTTCTCTAAGTGAAGGACTATACCAGAAATGAAGACTCATTTTGTGGTGAGCCTATTACAAAAAACAATTTGTTCACTGCAAAATGAAAACCTTTTCTTCTTTGCTTTGATAGGAGAAATGGCAGGTAACATTAAACAAAGGTTATTGTTAAGAACTTAAGTAGGAACTCCTTCCTTGAAGCTTTCAGTGTTGCCTTTGGTGAGAGGGAGTGAAGTTGAAATGTAAGGCCCTTTTTTAAAATGTTTTTGAATTCACAAAGACTCCGTGCTGGTCTTTCTCATTAAAAAAAACACATTGTGTCTGTGGAAGGGAGAAAAGAAAATGGAAGTGGTTAAACACTCAAGCAGAGTTCTAAGCTTCTAAGCAAGGTGCAGAAAATGACAATGGACAGCAGCAGAAAGCACCTTTCTTGGTAACATTGAGGAGAAACCTGGTGTGACATTGTTTGTGTATGGAACTGACAGAGCTTCCCTCTTCTGTCTGGAAGCCACGAGCTTGCAAGAAGTTAGAAATGAACATGAATGAGGTCTTAAAATTTTAGGAAAATGCTACCTGCAGAAAGGAGGCAGAGATTGCACAGGGAAAAGCAAACAGAGCAGTGCACAAACTCTGCAGCAGTCTTCAAAATAACAGGAAACTCAAAATCATTGCATGGTGAAGAGATCATGCCACACTGTAATGACAAACAATCCCAATCTATTACTTTACAGAGTAATTTTAAGAATTTGTGTTTTGGTAGTGTGCTAGTAAGTAGCCTAATGAGCCTTGTATCACACAAAGTAAGCTGGCTGGCCAGGAGGTGTCAGGTTTATGATCAAAGGTTGTAAGTCTTGTCACTGTGTCTGCAGCTTATCACCCTGGAATACGCTCAGTTACATTGCAGACCTCATTACAAAAAAACCATTGTGTTTCATTCTCAGGTTATTTGCAGTTCATGGTTTATTGTTCTTGTTTTGTATGTATTGTGCTTTTCAGGTTCCTATCAGGTTCCTATTTTTTATAGGATTTAAATTCACAAAAGACCATGGCATCGTGTGATTATTTTTTTTCTTTTTATTTCACCTATATCTGGGTCTAACTCTGCAATTTGTGCAATGTGTCATCCAGAAAGACATCCTGTCTTATCTGGAGGTAGAAACACCGGAGAATCTTCCCATTCTCTCAGGTGTATTGTACACCTGGTTGGAAAAACAGAATCTCTGATAACTCTGATTTGACATGCAAGACATTTTGTTTGTCTCAGTGTCCTTAAACCAGTTTTGTTTCAGATGCTTAAGTGAATTACGATGGGTGCATTGACTTCATTCACATCTGTTATTGAACATGTTGTTCAGAAGCCACGTACTCCATCCTGTGCCCAGGTACATTCTAGGTGCATAGAAGACACGTGCATGGGTGTTGTGCTAGGTGGGTGTTGTGCTCATATCAACCATAGCCAAGACTGACACCTGAGAACCAGGTCTATAATGAAAACGGGGCTGCCAGGCACCAGAGCTATGACAAATAGAGCATTCCAGCAGCTCAGGATGAGGAAAGGCCAGGGTGTAGTTAACCTAGATGAAGATGTTTGCATTCATTTTGATAAACTAAAATACTGTCTTTCAGTAGTGCAGATGTGAAGAACTAATACATGTGAGCAGAAGTATTCCATGAAAAATATTGACTTTTCTGGAAATTGTGTTTCCTACTGCAAACAAAAAGTTGTTTGAGAGGTATATTCTCAATTCACTCTAAGACAGAGTCTGTCTGAACCTTATTATTGCCATCTGGCACCCAGTTGGAGAAGCACAACAGCATATGCTTCTTTTATGATACTATTTGATATTTATGAGTAAGACAACTTGATAATATATTTGGCTAATTACTTTTTAAAATTCCATGTCCAGAAAATTCATTGGAAATGTGGTGCAAAACTTTGTTGAACACAAGTGAGCAGGAAACTATTTTCAACCTGAAATAAAAAAGAAATCTAAAGCAATGATACAGCACACAACCACACTGCAGAGAAAGGCTTTTCTCTGACACATGTTGGGTTGATCATGAAAGACTTCAGTTACCAGGTGGGAAGTGACGAGCAATCAGGTAGTCAACAAAATCTTGCACTCTCAAAATAGAAACATTTATGATAATATTCTAGTTGAAAATCATTGCTTTTAAATGTAATTGGTGTTGGCATCTTTAGGTTGGCCCCCTCTCTTTCATGCCCGTGAAAAAAAAGCATGCTTTTTAAAGGACACCCAAATATGCAATTCTGTGTGAAAATCAATCAAAATAATTTTGGTTTAGAAATGACACCACAGTGTTTCATGTCATTCAGGTGCCTCATTTTCCACAGAGAGTGTGGCTTCCTGGAAAAATGACAGCTAAAAGTAACCAGCAGGTGATGCAGCACAGTAGCGGTAGATCAGTAGATGTGGAGGATCTTCCACTATATACATTTCAGAGATCTGTCAGTTCAGATTAGAGTTAGTCTGGTATCCTAGACCAAACATCTACACTGTGTGTGTGACTTGAAGCTGTCTGGAGGAAAGCTGTCCTACCAAACTTTTGCTTCTGTCCTGCTTGCCTGTCAACCTACCACTCTTGGGAGTAGGTAGTGCACTATCATATTTCCTACAAATGACAGTATTATATACCAGATGCCATGTTGACTCCGTCCCTCTGGCATCTCTTTAACACCACATAAACACACACTCACAAATATACACGCACACTCCTTAAAGGCACTCAGTTTCCCCTTTGGTCAAGCATGGTTACTCCAAATACATCTTCCTGTGTCCTTTATGGCACTGTATGGTGCCTTGGGGTGTGCCTGCAACTCTTTCAACAGCCCCGAGGAGACCTCAGGCTAGGGTCTGAGTTGTTTGCAACGGAAAAATGCATCTGAAAAGCAGCAGATTCAAGAGGCAGCATGGGGCCAACAAACGGTGCAGAGAAGATTTACTTGGAAATGGCAGAGAGGAGAGAGCATGGAGGAGGGGAAACATGAGCTCTGCTAGCTGATACACCTTGGGTGTGTGAGGGTTGAGAAGTAGTAGGGAGGCAAAGCTAGGTGATCCCTATGCTTTGTGGCACAAAGGAACACACTCCACACAAGGCAGCCCTGCTTTCTGCTTCCCTCCCAAATGAGGCAACAGCTTTTGTCCTGCTCCCTTCTCCCTCCTCTAAGGAGAATGATTCACAAATGATCCATCTCTCCTGTCAGTAACTGAGACACTTAGAGCATCATCAGGCCTTCCAGGGCTCCACCTCAGAAGTGCCAAACTGAATTATGAGGTCATCCAGCATTTCTGATGCGCTCTTCACTTGAAGAGCCAAAGCCATGAGACATAGTTGCTGTTGTACGTCACAGGGTAGTCCAAAACATCTGGGATGGGAGACAACTGAAGTAATCTCCATTGGCTCCTTAGCAGTACTGCCAAGTACTGAATTCCCCTTGAATCATTTACTGCTGAACTGTTTGGTAATTCAACGAAAAGATGGGCATTTACATTTTTGCCACAAAAGCTGCCACCTTTTGTGAAATATTTACTAGAATAAGAGTAGTCCCTTTGAAAATCAGTTCTAAACATTCTAACATAATAATAACAAAAATCTTCCATATAGATGCTGTTTTGACTAAGAAAAAGCCTATGAGAAACACAGCAGAACAAAAAGCTACAGAGGATGTTACAGTGACATATAGAAACTACTAGTAGAGTTCACTAGACTGTTACTGGAATCCTTCTATAAGTTGTTATTAATTAATAACTGCAGATTTTTTATTTTTTTAATTGGTAGCAGTCTAAGATGAAAAAAAAAAGTCAAATCCTGATTCTTTTGGCCTTAAACTACATCCATAGATATTAAGAACAGCCACCAACTTTGCTGGAACTTGGCTCAGATTCTGAGAGACTGCGTGAAACTATATATTACTTTAATAGAGCCACATTTCACAATGCAACACAATTTAACAGATTTAAATGGCACAACAAAGAATGTACTACTTTCTATGAGCAGTATAAAACCTAAAGCTACCTTTGGTAGAGTGTGTGCAGAGAAAATGAGAAAGGAACAGATGGGGAAGCATTTACATAGGAGATGGCAGGCAATTTAATTTTTTCTATTGGCATGCTAATTAATGATCTTTCCAAAGAAGGAATGCTGTATAAATCTCCTAAAGGAAGGATAATAGCAAGGTCAATGTATCTGCTAAACTATGCAGGAATTTGAATGCGTAACTATTGCAAAATCCTGTGTCAGATTAATAACCTGTTATAAAGCAAAAATTGAAGTACTTGGTAAATACAATTTGAAATGCAAATAGGAGATAGAAGGGTGATGCTTTGGAATTTCAAGTTGCAAAACTTGAACTCTTGAGCTGTCCTGGATCCCTCAATTTGTTTAAATCTGTTGCACAGGGTGAATGTTGAAAAATAGAGAGGGAACTCAGATCTGTCATTTTTTTCCCTTTCCCGAGTTCGTGGGTGTCTTTGAAGGTCTGCATAGTTTTGCTGAGAAACAGGGATTCAAAGACATCAAAGCATTCAGTTTAGCTGAGATAAACATTTGAAATAGGGAAGGCTTTTCTGTAGCTTAGAATAATAGTCATAATATTTGCTTTACTTGATGTAAGTAAAAGCTAAGTAATGCTGCTAGCTTTGTAGTGCTAGGAAGTTAGCGATTATTCTGTATGGTCCAGAAGGAGTACAGCTCACAGCTCACAGCTACCAGGAAGTCTGAATTGCAGCATCCAGGGTGCTGCTCAAGTAAGGAGTGTCACAGTGCCTTATGCACAGCAAACCCATAGCACTGTAGGATTCTTCCTCTTTTTCATAAAATAATTGTCTAAGATCACCCTGAGGGGCTATGTCAGAGAACTGTAACCCAGGACTCTCCATCTGCAGTTTGGTCTGACTGCAAGGCTGCACTGCCTGAGTGTGATTCTGCACTTTCTCTATCCTCATCTCTCTCCTGATCTCATAGTCCTTGACATTTTTGGCTCTCTTCCTCTATGATCTGTACTGACTTTCTGTCCCTGCAGCCAAGTCCCTGAGAATTCAGGGTTTCAGCATCTCTGGCTGTGCTGGATTATGGTTTTTAACACATGGAGATGATAAATCTACAATGCACTATGGCTGGAGACCACTTAGGAAACGTTTTGAATTGCATGACTGTGAGAAGAGTTAAAAACTGTATTTCTGGGAAAAGACCACAGGGCCATGCTGGGTCCAACAGGTTGTCTCAGGACTGTGATTCTGGGAAGAGGTTGATCTGTAATGTCTGTAGGAAATCTCTGTGCTCGCTCAGGTCTCAGACTGCTGGCTGCTAAACTGAGTGAGGAACTGCTTGTTCAGAGCAGGTATTCAATCCTCGCTTTGGATCAGTTGCACTTGTAAATAGCTCAGGGCTAACTTTGCAAGGAAGATGTGAGATAAGCTCCAAAGTCCAAAATGCAGAGCAGGAACTGCCCTCTGACAGCCTCCTTAGAAGCCCTGCTGCTGGGCTTGAGCAGAGCAATGGGCACCTTGGCTGTGAGAAGCTACATGGTTTATATATCTCACATGGTAGGACTCATGGGCTCTGGCCATTCCATTCTTTTTCTTGGTATTTTCCATACTAGCTGAGGCTTTTCTGCACAGGCAGTTTCATAATGACTTTTCTCTCCATCAGCCTTTAGTGGCAAGCTGAGGATGCGAATTTCATATCCAGAAGTTACCTTTGCAGCACTAATGTGGAATTCCATGTATGACTGCAAGTAATCCATAGAGAAATAAAGAGAAAAAAAGGGTATAGATTTGGAAATCAAGACCCAGAACAATAGTAGCAATTGGCAAAATAATAAAGTCTACTAATGATTATTCATTAGGTGAAAAACAGCCCAATCCCAACTGACTAGAAATACAACAAGGCAAGCACTGGAAATTAATTTTAACCTTGAGACTGCAGGAAATGTTAGGTATTATATATAGTTATAGCTATGTGACAAGGTGCAAATTCTAAGCATTGCATGAGCAAAAGAGATTAAAATGTCCAGCTATGAAGTTTCTTAAATATTTATTTTATTTTTTAAATTAGAGTTAAAGGTGGCTGTTAGCTCAGCTGGGTTAGCATCTAACTTAATGAAAAATGAGGCAGTGGCAATAAAATAAATAATGCTGTTTAATTACAGTCATGACCTTTAGTGGTTGCTGCATTACTGCTTGGTATTGTAAATGATCTATAGTATTTACTGAAACAATTGGTTTTTCCCTCTGCCAAAACCATCAAGAATTGGAATTGGAAAATAACTGTTAGCTTATCTACCTGGTTTGTGTATCTCCTGCTGTGCAATGTCTTGTCCGGTTCTGCTGTTGGTATCTTCAACTGTTTTGTGTGAAACACACTGGAAAGCATTCTACAGCCTGAAATACTGCTTATTCTTACAATAGAAACATTTTGCCTCTGATGAGTTTAGATGAGGGGTTACTTCCATCTCATTTCTCCTGGTTGGATTTCTTTCATGTTTCTCTACAATGGTTTTATTAACCCTTTCTTCTTCACTGCTTTCACTCTTTTCCAAGAGTTAAGCCCATATCAAAAGGGAATAGTTTTTATTGATTCATTTGATTGCTTCTCTGATATTGAGGAAAATACAAGAATGTACATTGTTTCATCCAATCCACACAGCATTTGTGCAATTATTAACACAAAAAAGACAAATCATGAGCACAGTAGAGTTGGTGTTCTTTGAAACTGCAAACTCAAAGAGACTCCCTGCTGCCCCTAATTTCATAGCATCCTAATGACAATGAAAGAAATTCCTAGGGCAAAAAGGTGGTAGTTTAGAAGCAAAAAATCAAATAAAATAGAAACAGACCCCCTAGTGTCTTTTGCCTGTCTGGGCCTGGTGAATAATATGAGAAAGGCTTTATAAAAACTACCTACAAAGAAGGAAAATAACCACAGGGAACTGTAGTCAATATTTAAGTTGTGTAACCAGTAGATGATAGTCTGACATGTGTCATGAGCTCTCACACTCT